>NW_027531999.1:1198907-1363952 GCF_008692635.1 Crocuta crocuta
GCATTGGGCTCTGTGCTGACAGCTCAGAGCCTGGAGCCTGCTTCAGATTCTGTGTTCCCCTCTCTCTCTGCCCCATCCCTGTTCATGCTCTGTCTCTCTCTGTCTCAAAAATAAGTAAAACATTAAAAAAAAAAAAAAGAATAGGGGTGCCTGGGTGGCTCAGTTGATTGAGTGTCAGACTTTGGCTCAGGTCATGATCTCATGGTTTGTGGATTTAAGCTCTGTATCAGGTTCTGTGCTGACAGCTCAGAGCCTGGGGCTTGTTTCAGATTCTTTGTCTCTCTCCCTCTTTGCCCCTCCCCCACTCACACTCTGTCTCTCTCTCAAAAATAAACAAACATTTAAAAAAAATAAAAAAGAAACAAGACTATATGAAAAGAATCTAGGATTCTGTCATGTCCAGTGATCTTTACATTTAGATAACAAAGATATTTGCATATCTCAAGAGACAGCAGAAAAGGAAACTAACTCAAATTGTATAACTATTTGGATGGAAGTTGCAGACTCTACTCTCACTTAAAAATTAGTGATGATATTTTTAAAAAATAAGGGATGCCTTTCCATGATCACATTTTCTTCTATATCATCAAGTCCTTGCTATGGACTGTGAACAGATTTCATTAAATTTTAGTCACTTCAGGCTTCCAAGCTAAGAGAGTAACATCAAAAGTTACTTGGAAAAATATTTCTGAAGATTGTGTGGTGTGATATGTTTCCTTATTGGATATAGTCAGTCATCTTTGAAACCCTCAGTAGATTTATAATTAAGTTTAGAAAGGTTTGCAACAATAAAATAAAACCCCTTCCATTAATATTTTATATTAAGAATGTGTCCATATTTGGCAATGCAAATATTTGGTTGTACAAGTAGGGTTAAAGAGAATTTGGCCTATTAGATTGTCAAGTCTACCCTCTGACTTGTTCTAATATTTAAACCTCACTGTATTTATAAGAATTATTTTACTTGGAAGCATTTGTTATTTAAAGTAAATAAAAATACTACTTTAGCAAGATAAATATATAAAATTTGTAAATACAGTATAAATATTAAAAAATTAAGATAATAAAAGGGAACACATATTAACCAGCGTTTGTTTGTTTGTTTGTTTGTTTGTTTGTTTTTGAAGTTTATTGTTGAGTTAGAGAGAGAGAGAGAGATGGAGTGCGAACAGGGGAGAGGCAGAGAGAAAGGGAGACAGAATCTGAAATGGGCCCCAGTGTACAAGCTATCAGCACAGAGCCCAATGTGGGGCTCGAACTAATGGACCACAAGAACGCTTAACAGACTGAGCCACCAAGGCACCCCAATCTATGTTCTTTTAAAGATAATCATTAGTCTTAAAAACAGAATAATTGATTATGTAAGTTGGATTTATTAAGAATGTGATCTTAAGAGCACAACAACTTTAATAAATTGAACATTTATTTTAAAACGAAAATAAATCTCTGAATAATCTTCGGTGGGCAAAAAGTATCTTTGTGAGCAAAATAAAGCTTGCAGTTTTCATTAAAGTGACTTTGGAACAGAGCTCTGAATACAGTGGAGAAATTAGCCACAGAAAAAGGATATTGCTGGCAAAAGGAATTGTAAGACTCTGGAGGCCCTGGAGCAGTAAGCTTGATGTTTGTGGCCAAGTGTGATTCCCAGATTTACTGTGGCCATCTTGTTCCAGACCACAGGGTGAAGCCTGAGAGAAAAGATCAGAGCCTGAGATCAATGTGAGTTAGTAACAGTGTCCGGGCATACTCCCCACATCTTCTTCCTTCTTCCTATGTAATATAAAAAATGTCCCCATTTTTTAAGCACTTTGAATTTGCAATTACCTGTTGCTTGCAGGTGAAAACATCCTGAACAATTCAAGTTACTATTTACATTCTTTAAATATTCTTCAAATTGCCAAACATTGAGTGAGCAGTCTTTACTATGAGATATGCTAGAGAGCTTTATTTTCAAGTAGATATTAATTTGTAGGTTAATATGTTTTATCTGGAGTTAATTATTATATAAGGACATATGTATTTGCCATTTCAGCTGTATATCCATTGTCTCTCTGAGCTTCATTCAATCTCAGCGTGCAGTTCTTATCCTCAGTCAATAGAGACAAAAACAGACTCAGAGAAGTTAAAACCCTTGAACATGAAAGAAATTGTCCAGGAGCCAAGCTCATTGCTATTTTCTTTTTTTTAAATGTTACACACACAAAGCAGGAGAGGGCAGAGAGACAAAGACAGAGGATCATAAACAGGCCCTGCACTAACAGCAGAGAGCCCGCTGCAGGGCTGGAACTCACAAACCTACAAGATCATGAACTGAGCCCAAGTTGGATGCTTAACCGACTGAGCTACCTAGGTGCCCCTATTTTCATTTTTAATCAACTGTTAAAAACTAGTCTTCGGCATAAAACCACAGGCCAACTAAAATTCTAAAGTCTTAAATTCCTAGTGATGAATCACCAATAAGAGAACTTTTGGCAAGCTATTAGAGGAAATTACTTGATGGAAGAGTCTTCTACCTAGAGGTCTTTGAATAAAACCACATTAGGAGCTTCATCTATCCCAAAGCTTAACTCTGTGTTGAAAGAGCCAGGAGCTTGTTAAGAGTTGGAAAGACAAAGTCTATCATTCAGTAGCAGAGTACTGGGATTCGGTTTCCCTATTATTAAACTGTTGTGGGCAGTAACGTACACATATAACTCTTAGCAGAGTGCCTGGCACATAATGGCAACTCAGATGCCCTTTAAAATTATTTGCCCTTTAAAAACTACACAAGGAATCACAAAGGGGATGGTAGTTTTTAGAATATTTTATCAACTGATTACTCATAGCTTTGAAATCGCATAGGAAAATTAAAGTCTTAAATCATTTACTAATATGCTTAGCATATCTTTTTGTCTTTAACTCTTAATTATCTTTATCTTTGCCCCACATATACCTTCATGACTCGTCTCTGTTTGATTCTGACTGGCATCGGTTAATATATAATAATACAATGAAAATAAAATGAAGGATTTCATAAAATCTTTGAACATGATGTCACAGATGAGGATTCAGCAGTTTGTGAGTTAAAGACAAAAAGGGAAAAAAAAAGTAGGATGATGATACAATGCATTCCTAAGGGGAAGTATTAAGATAGGAGAGGATTAAATCAAGACCTTGGGAAAATCAATTAAACTCACAAATAATTTTATAAAAATAAGGCTACTTATAGTCAGACTGAGAAAGTCCAAAGAAAGCAAAGGATTCTATGGTATCATAATATCACCATGTGTTGTTATAGAAAGTATAATTTGATTCACTTGTTATTTATTCTTTAAAAATAGCACATAATGACAACTATAAGAGATACTTTATTAAATATAAGATGAAATAAATTTATTAAAATTTTCAAGATGTAAGATTCTATTTTTTTCCACAATTTCCTATGAAAATCTGCTTCTTCTTTTAAATGATTTTACTTTGTGTCCTTTTCCCTCATTAAATTATCTTCTCATGAGAGAGCTTCCTGTAAAGTAGTATCCTGAAAGTATGATTCCCAGATTACAAGAGCAGATGAAGGTGTTAAAGAAAAAAGTCATTAATTAGGTGGCAAATTAGTCAGTAATGGAAGCATCATAGCCTAAGGAGGGTCATAGGAGAAAACTCACTAATTCTGGTCCTTTCTACTGCTTTAAGAGGGAGGAGATAATGTTTAATGGCCTGCGTGGATTCCCCATTCAAGCCACCACCTTGGGCAGTGGCTTCAACCAATCATTTAGTTAATGTTTATTAAACATGCACAGAGTCAGGTAGGAATCTATTGGCAATAGAGAACTATGGGAAAACAAACAATCCTCATGGAACTTACATTCTAGTGGAAGAGACAGACAATAAAAGGACAATAAAATGTTTGCTGCTAATAGCTACCTTGAGAAAAAAAATAAGTAAAATAGGTTTGGGGTGCATGAAATGTTGGATGGGGCTGATTGGGCATTTTAGATATAAGGAAGGAAAATCTTAATAAGACAATGATTTTGGAGTCAAAACTGGAAAGAAGGGCAGGAAAGAGCCATGAGGATGTCTAAGAGAAGGGCATGCCAAGCAGAGAGAACAGCAGTACAAAGATTTGTGCCTGAGGTTTTCAAAAGCTGATACAAGTGCAGAGTGGCTGGAAGTGAGTGAATATCCAGGAGAGGCACGCAAGATATTATTGAAGCGGTTAACAAGCAGCCAACTTCTTTAGGCCTTACCTCCTTTTCTGAATAATCAGTATAAAAAGGATGCTCTCTGCCTAGGATGGTTGTAAATATTCCATGAGATAATTCTTGCAAATTACTTAGCACAATGCTTGGCACATTATAAATGTTTAATAAATGTTTGTTCTTGTTTATTTCATAGAAGTGGTGCCAAAGGGCTATCCATACTTGATGCCACTGAACATTTGAATCATTTAACTGACTTCTTTACCCTGACTCCGTAACTTCTTGGAAATCATTGGATTATAAATTCATTTCCTGCATGGTTTGGCTTCCAGTGGAGATATGCCAGTTTTTAGAGATGTAGGGGTTCCCCAATAGATGCCAGCAAGAGTTCCCTTTCTAAATTGACAAATTTTCAACTTTGCTACTATGAGCTTAATTAACGTGAGTTTACCCTCGAGACACTGATAGACTCGCATTCATTTTACTTGCAAAATCGGGTCTCTAATTCAGGTCACCAGATTTTCCACCATTGAAAATTCTCTGAGGTGATTCAGCTTAAAGATGCAGCCCACAGGAAAGCCAGCGAGATGCTTGGCAGCATCCATCTCGTTTCCTTTTCTTTATGAAAGTGGCAAATACCTGACTGCCGTTTATTCTTACTCAGTACTGTCCTATACATCATCTCTTGGCATCCTCTGCATATTTTTGTGAGTGTGCAAAACAGCTGCTACTGCTCCTATTTCATAAATGCAGAACTGAGATTTAAAAGAGATAAAGAGACAGACCTAGGTTCTCAGCCCTGATATCCAAATTTCTCAACATGTGCTCCTACTACTATTGGAAATAAGAAAACCTAGATTTTAGTCTCAGATTGTCCACTAACAGAAATGTGATCTTGACATATCCTTCCTTATAGAGGTTCAGATTCCCTAGGGAGCTGGACTAAAATGACCTATGATATTCTTGCTAATATAAGTATTTTAGAATTCTAAGGTAGTAGTGAAATAAGCAAATGAATAGATCATGTGGGGAATGAATTCAGCTAGACCAGGAATTAATAAAAGAATAGAAATGCATGTTAAACATGAGCAGAAACACCTCTGCTGCCTATAGTTTATGTATAGGGATTGAAACGGTGAGAGGAACAGGGGAAGACAGGTCCTGAACATTTCTATTTGGCAGTGGATCCCTGGTACACTAGCAGTTGCTTAGTCTTTACATTTTTTCCCTTGGAGTTATTTCACAGGAAATTAATAAGTTAATCAAAATAATGAATAGGACTAATACACCCCAACCAGAGGGAAATTCAACCAAAACTCACCCGGATACTCCAAAAGTATTTTTCAAGCAAATTTTCAACTTCTTTTTTTGTAAATGACACATGTTCTGAGGTACAGAGTCATGCACATGTTAAAATTACTCCCTACAACAGAGCCATCCTCTTAAGGGGCCACCATGAATCCCATGATGGTAATCTGTTTGTGTTGAAAACTCCCATCTATGACCTCTCAGTTCACTGATGTGTGTTTTTATTGAACATGTTGGAGAGGTCTTGAGAGCTTTGGCTGTCCCAGCCCCCCCAGCGATTTTCTAGCCTCTCATCTTAAAAGGGAACTGTGCAGCCTCATATAAAATCACCCTCACCAGTGCAGTGAAGTGGCAGGGAAAAGGAGGACAGTCAGCTCACCTCAACATATTTATCAGAATATGATCTGGAAAATTGCCTGTCAGGTTTTTAAACATTTTCCTAATGAAACCACACCAGCCATGTGAATACCATAGAGATTTCAAGAAACTACGATTTTCCTCCTCCCCACCACACTGATACTTCAGCTAAATGCATGCATTGGGGGCAAGATAATTGAAATGATAACAAATTAATTGGACTTGTTTCGAGCCAACATTGGAAAACCCTTTAGTATCTTATACATTAAAATGTCATTTCTCACAGCAAGCATACTACTGCAATTAAAAGCAGGTTAAGACCCTCTTATTGTAGTAGGAAGAAGGAAGAAAGAGGATCATTATTCCTTAGAGAACATACACTTCCATATTTGTACATAAAGCAGCCTTGTCTTTTGGTAGCAGGCTTTTAGTTATGTCCCAGAGAGAGTGACTTACATTGATTATTTACTGGTAGAATGCTGAGCGAATAAAAGCCTGTGATTCACGCCACTACAAAGAATAACAGCATAAAATCCCATTTGTGCTGGTATTTGAAGATTTCCTCCTCCCTCCCCTTTCTAGGATTCAAGATTCATTAAAGCATCATTTTAGGATTCTTGACTTTGGATAATCAAGACAGATTTTAAAACATTCATATAATAAATGAGCCTATAGAAACTACAGAAACTAAATTAGTCGTATCACTGGATTCTACCAGCCCATCTGCTTCCTGGTGGTTTGCTGAGAATGTAAGCTTAAATTTGGCCTCAATTCGAATTTGGATACATCACTTTAATATTTTCACTACAACTGAGTATCCATAGATGTTATTATAACTGGAATTCTTCATTGTTCTATTTGTTATTCAAATTAGTGAAAGCTATTTTCCATTGAATTTCTTTTGAAATGGGAGACTAATACTTTTCAGATAAATATAAGCAAACGTGGGTACACCAAAACAAAATAAATGAAGTAAGTTTGAATAGTTTAATAATTTCATTTGTGTTTCATAAAGAGAATAGCAAAACAATAAAACAAAAATGTCACATGAAGACTAGAAAACATAAGAAGGAAAAGGAAGTGGTAGCTACAAACAATGTGTGTGTAGCCATAGAAGATAGAAGGGACCAAATCAAATCTTACTGGCTCATATCCATGTGAAAGGAAACTGCAGGGGAGTTGGATTAAACGGGAGACTGGATATGTAGTGTTGATAATTCAGACACCTCTATATAAATCTTATTTTCAACACTTTTAGAACTACCAAATGGATATATCCCAGTGTCCAATGCAGAGCCTATCACAGAAGGAAGTCAACTGAAATGAGCTTTTGGTGTCACCTCCTTCTTTCTTCCACAGAGAGGACATCAAGTGATGTGTCCTTTGGAAATGCCTCTAGAAAAGAAGGAATAGAATCACAGAATCATAGAATTCACAGTATCACTAAATTTAGAGTTGAAGAAATTTATTTGGCATACATTCACAAAGGTAAGATGTACAATTATTTGGTTAAGCAAAGAGAGAGAGAGCTGAGTATCACATTCTTTTAAAAAATTTCATTTTGGGGGGTCATAGGACAGTAGCGCAACAATCCTATTTTTCTACCAAGGTTTCCAAAGGTTTTTGGAATTGAATTCTATCATTGTTAGATTATCTCCTTCTACAAGAATAATCATTTGTAAAGCCTATGATAGATTCATAGAGAATTAACTATACTTGTTTTGAATATTTGCAATTTTTAAGGCATCTCAAGAATCACAAAGCCAAGATTAAGATTCACTGCTTTATGACATTGAGACATTTAAAAATATTTGTACCAAGGATAAAAAACTAATTCTCTTCTACTTATCAGTCCAGCAGTCTCCTGCTTTCCATTGCAAATATATTCGTAAGCCACTAGGTATTTACTTCTAGACTGTAGGCTTTCCTAGGGATATTATTTTTGGAAGACTGAAATAAAATGATCCCTGGTTTTCCTGTCCTTAAAAGCCTCTGTTCACAAACCATAAGCCTAAAGGGAGTGAAACCAACTAAAGAGAAATATGTACTACAAAGGGAGCTTTAGCTCATGCTTTGGTCATTTAGACAAGATTTATGCCACAATTGATTTACACCGTGTATTGTAGTTAAGATAGTAATTGCTACATTACAGTTTATAGTATCTCTAGTACCTCTGAAAGATGTTTTTTTTAAAAAACACAACTGTACACTAATAAGACTTTGGACCATTGCTGGTTTTGTTGTATATTACTTTTTACAAAGTATTCTTTTTTTTTTTAACAAAATGCAGTTATTTTTTTTCAGAGTTCTAATAATCCAAATTCTTCTACAGAATCATTTCATAGACCCTCTAAGATTTTATATTCTCAATATGCTCTGATGCTGGTATGTATCAAATGCAATATAGGCTACAAAAAAGCCAGAAACTAATAAAACATGAACCATGTCCTCAAAGAGCTTATAGTTTCTTTGACTCTAAGTACAGATAAGCAACCATGTAGTCAAATCCTAATGTGAGAATAACAGTAAGTAGAGTGTGCTGTGGAAAGAAAGGGAGCTTCAAAAAGAGTTGTGCATTGCTTACAGAAGCCTTCTGAGAGGGTTACTGATAAGAGTGAGCTGTGAGGGGGAAAGTGAAGAATATTCCTGAAACATGGAAGGGCAGACACTAAGGCACAGAAGGAGTAAAAAGTGTGACTGTTTGAGGGACCACAGGAATCACAAGTAGTTCAGATTTGCTGGAGACTAGAGAATGATGTAGTAGTGCCATTAGATGAGGTTACACAGTTAAGAGGGACCCATGTCTTAAAGGGTGAGAATTTTATATGGAGGGCTTTACATTAGACACTCCTTATGCACCCCTGTAGATCCATTTGGACAGATATGTCCCTGGGATCCCCTAGCCAGTTTTTCCTCTAACTGAGCTGCTACCTGGGTTCAGAACAACTTTGTGCAAGACACACAAACATACCCAGTTTCAAGCCTTCATTGGATGCTTCTAGGCTCTTCATTGAGCGTGCAGCATCTGCTTGAGATTCTATCTTTCCTTCTCACTGCCCCTGCCCCTCTTGTGTGCATGCTCTCTCACTCTCTCTCAAAATAAACTTTTTAAAAAATTAACATTAAAAAAAGAAAAGAAAACCATAGGCCCAAAATAGTATCATGTGGAATAAGTCAGCAAACCAACACTTAATACCTAGCCTAACTGCAGTTTCAACCCCACATGAATGTAATATTTAACCAGTCAATATGGAATTTCCTGGTCAAAACTAGGGAATTTACTGATACACTCCTTCTACTCTTGTCAGAAGGTCAATCTTACCTAAACAATGCATTCCTTTCCTCCTTTTTTTTTTTTAATTTCCTTTCTCTGTCTTTAAAAACCTTTCTTTTGTTTCGCTCAGCAAGCTCCCTTATACTTGCTAAATGGAATGTTGCCCAATTCATGAATCATTTAATAAAACCAATCAGATCTTCAAATGTACAAGGTTGGATTTTGGTTGTTGTTTTTTTTGTTTTGTTTTGTTTTTTTAACAATGCTTACATTCGGTCTCCTTTCTTCCCCCACTTACTCTTCTTCCTCACTTGAGCTTGCCTATAGTTACATTCCCTAATAATATTAAAACAGATTATTTTGGCCTTGGGCTCTGCTTTCTAAAGCCCTAAGCTAAATATGTTTTAAGCAGAAGAACAGCATAATCAGATTTTTTCCTGATGGGTAATTGCATTCATTCATCCATTTAACAAATATTTCCTGAGTACTTTATAGAATAAAGACAATGTTCAAAGTACTGAGAATAAATAAACAAGACAGATATGGCCCTGCCTTCATGAAACATACAAGATAAGGGGAGGAGAGAGGTGGCCAAAGATATGACCTGGTAGTTATGATAGAATGTGGTGTATGCTGCAGTGGAAAAATGCAAGGCTCTGTTGGAAAGCTTAAGGATGTCATTCTTCTAGGAGGATGGCAAATTTTTGAGAGGAAATAAGAAGAACTCTTGATTGTAAAGCCTGGCAGTCAATGACCATGTACCTCCATTACTCATATGTATTCCCCTTCTCCTTTCCCATCCACATTTACTTGTGCTATAATTTCTAATGTGCCAAGTTCTCTATCTCCCATGTTGTTTCCTTGATCTGAAATATTTACGTGCTTCCCCTAACCCCCACGGACTAATTTCAATTCCTCTGTTTGGGCTCTAGAATGCTGATAGAAGATTCTAGAAAAATGGACCAAGGCCATGCCATAAAGGAATTTGGGTGGTGATATAAGGTGTTTGGACTTTACACAGAAGGGTGAATGGAATTGTATGATTAGATTTGCAGTTTGAAGAGAGTATTCTGACTGCAGTATAGTGGATGGAATGCTGTGAGGTAAGTTCTGAGACAGAGAGAGCAGTTGAGAGCCTGGAGCAATATGCCAGGTGAGAGAGGATACTGGGAGTGGGGAACTGAGAATTGAAGGCACTTGAGAGGTGTTTTGATGGTACAAGTAGTAAAAATAAATGAAATAAAGGAGAGAAAGCAACGCGCTAAGATGACGTTAATGGTCACACACAGTTTGTGCATTTAGAATCTGGTCAGATGTTGGGTGATTTAATTTGGAATTTGCATTGCCAAATGAAATGTTTTTGTTTGCTAAATCTGTCAATCCTAACCTAGGTAGGGAACACAGAAGAAAAGTATTAGTTTCTGAGAAATTCTGAAAGAAGCTGGTATCGCCTCCACTGCCATTCTAATATGTAAAGATCTGTAGGAAATGACGTCAGGCTAGAAAATTGGGGGGATTTGAAGTAATAATTACTCATTTCTTTGCATTTTATCTAACTAAGTACCAAAAAAACGAGAGCTAACAATAGATTAAAATATGACTTCTGTGGGGCGCCTGGGTGGCTTAGTCGGTTAAGCGTCCGACTTTCGCTTAGGTCATGATCTCGCGGTTGGTGGGTTCGAGCCCCGCGTCGGGCTTTGTGCTGACTGCCAGCTCAGAGCCTGGAGCCTGTTTCAGTCTGTGACTCCCTCTCTCTCTGACCCTCCCTTGCTCACGCTGTCTCTCTCTCTCTGCTAGAAATAAATAAAACATTTTTAAAAAAATATGACTTCTGACTGTTTTATGGAATAGTATAGTGCATGGTACATTATAATTCTAAAAAGTATAAGCCCCCTAGGGAAAGTAGCTAAGGCCTCTAGCCAACAACTAAATAAATAAATAAATAAATAAATAAATGGGGCTGCTTAGCCAATTTTTCACTCCCTGGACATTTACCTCACATGTTGCAAATATAGACTTTAGACCCAGTTTTATAGAATTATATCTGCAGAGGAAATACCCTCCCAGAGGCAGAGAAAATAGATCTTATTTCTGGTATACAGAGAAAAACAGGAAGATACATAAACACACACTCACTCATAATCAGATTTTTATCATAGAAAGATCATTAGGGGAGCCTGGGTGGCTCAGTTGGTTAAATGTTCAACTCTTGGTTTCGGCTCAGGTCATAATCTCAGTTTCTTGAGTTTAAGCCCCATTTGGGCCTCTGTGCTGGCAGCATGGAGCCTGCTTAAAATATTCTCCCTCTCTCTCTCTCTCTTTCCTTCTGTCCCTATTTATCCCTATCTCTCTGCCTCTCCCCCACTCACTTGGTCTCTCTCAAAATAAATAAACTTAACAAAAAGAAATATCACTATAATTGTGATGAAAAATATACTTTGAAAAAGAAAAAAGACTGGAACAAAAAGTACTTTTGTGGCAAATAAACATCATTCATACTAAAAACAGTAGAAGCAGAGAGTATTACAAAGATTTGTTAAGGGTAGTATTGACTTAATATGTTATTTAGAGGACAGAGAAATGTCAACTCTCGTGCTAAGCCCAGGTTATTGGTAGAGTTGTCATTCATTGAGAAAAGTAGCACAAGCAGAGATGTTTAGGATTGAAAGATAGAAGTTCGTTAGTACTAAGGCACATGTTGCATTTAAGGTGTATAAGGGACAGCCAAATGATGATATTCAGGTGACAGATGATGTGTGACTGTGAGAGTATGTATGTTTTTATGCATATGTACATGAGTGTATGTATGGCCTGGAGACGTGTGTGTGTGTGTGTGTGTGTGTGTGTGTATGAAATTTCATACATATATGAAATCTGGAAGTCAAGTGACTGATTAGGAGATAGATGTAGGAGAGTAACAGACATTCTAGAATAGCTGAACCAAATAGCAGCATGTTGAACTCTGTTTCCCAAAAATCTGCCTCTCCTAGAGAAGCAGTTCAAATTAAAACTTGATTTCTTGTCCTCCAACAGAGATATGAATGAGCAACTTCCACAGCTATGGCCAGTAAGGCATAAGCAAAATTCTTATGTGCCTCTTCTTCCCTTTCCTCCTTTATAATGTCCAAATCTTGAGCACTGAAATGTGTACCTAGGGACCAAATCCCAGAAGCTAAGAATGGCAGAACAGAATGAAAAAGAAACATTGTGAAGATGCATCAGCCCTACCCTGTCTCCCTCCCAGGCTTTATATCACAAAATAATAGTAATATCAACAATAACATACTCCTTTTGCTTAAGCCACGGTAGCCAAGGTGTTTGTAAGGAAATGCATTCCTGATCGATATAGAAGATCATTATAAGATGAAAATGATTGAAGCTCTAGCAGTAGATGACATTACTCAGAGTATAAGAAGATAAGAAGAGGACCTAAGACAGAATCAGGTAGAAACTAATATTTAAGAAAGGGGAATCTAAGAGAAAAATATTATTAAGAAGGAAACAGAGATGTAAGAGGAAAAGAGTCAAATGTGGCAGTGCTGGATCAAAAAATGAGAATATTATATGAACTGAAGAAGGTTCCATAGAGTCAAATGATGCAGAAAGCTCAAGGAGGAAAATTCAAAGCTGCCATTTATATTTACCAATTACTAGTTCTCTGATGACGTTGGAAAAAGCAGTTTCAGTGAAATATGAGCAGTGGAAGCCACTTCACAGCAGGGTGAAGAGTGAGGAAATGGTGAGGAAATGGAAAAAAGAGTGTACATATGTTTTTCAAATGTTTTACTGTAAAGGGGAAAAAGAAATCAGTAGCTGTTGGGCAACGGGGACTTGTTGAGGATTTTAAAAACTGTCACTGTTGTCAGTGGTGGTATTGCTCATTGTCTATTTCAGGGTATTTCAGAGCTAATAGAAGATGAGACCCCTTCTATGAGAACAGAAAGTGTGGGTGTTGATGTTGCTCTGTTCTAAGATGCCACAGGAAGTTGAAGGAGATTTCCCTTTCACTATGACATAAGAGGCAAAGAGATCTGAAAAGGATAATGAGAAAGTTAGATAGATGAGAAGTGTAAAAAATATGAGTACTGAAAGAGAATATTGAAAAATCTACTAAGAAATGGAAGGTAAATTTCTGGGTACACTTGAGAGGCTGAAAATAAAATTGGCGAACACAAAATTATAACAGCAACTATCCATTTGATTACAACATTTTCCTTAACAGTAAATACTCTCCCGAATAGAGAAGACATGATTGGACATATCTGAGTTATCTGGGATCGCAGTCCTGGATGGATGGCAGGATAATAGGGCAATCACATTTAGAATCTTAGAGGCAAGGAGTAGTTGGCCTGATGGACTGCACTACAGAGTCTCTATTGGAAAGGATGGACGAGGTCAAGGGGTGTGGCTGATAACTGAGAGTAGTTGAGAGATGATGCTGTGTGATTCACAATGGGTTGCAGGGGAATTAAAGCAAGTGAGAAAAGAGGATGTATAAAAGAATGATCACGAAGTTGCCTATTTTTATGTATGAAATACAACTTAGTATTAAAAAAAAGTTTGACCATCCACCTTTGGCTCAGGTCATGATCTCATGGTTCATGAGTTTGAGCCCCATATCAGGCTAGCTGCTGTCAGCACAGAGCCTGCTTCACATCCTCTGTTCCCCATGCTCTCTCTTCCTGCCCCTCCCCCACTCATGTGTGCGTATGAGCTCTCTCGCTCTCAAAAATAAATAAAGATGTAAAAAAAAAAGAAGAAAAGAAACATCTTCGTAACCATCCTGAAGCAGACTATGGTTGTCCAGGGATTGAGCAAACCTCTATCCTGCTTTCTATTTATGACTAATTGAAAATTCGTTATATGATTTTTCTTAACTAGATACAAATGAGAAGACTTGAGTTATATGTGGGCAGCCTGTGTCTACAGACCCACACAGTAAAGGAAATAATTTCCCAGAAGTATTTAGTTACTAATTTACTGATTGTATTTCACAGATTTTTCTTAAGGTATCTAATTTTTGATTAAATGATTATTTCTCAGATTGACTTGTGGATGTGCACAGCTTCACATTAAGATTCATGGACAATCAATTTTTGGCTCTCTATAACCTTGAAACAGCTTATTTGGCACCCTGTGGACAAGGCTGCCTGATGATTTTTGACTTGGATGTTTTATTGTCGTAGAATGACAGCCTCAGCACTCTTTCCCCAACCCTTGCTTTTCCCCAACAATTTCTTCTAATTACTGATGGGCATAATCAAATAGAAAAGAAATTGGAGCCCATCAAGACTGTTGCGCCTTCTATCAAACCAAGCTCACCTAGGAATAATTGCTGTTCTGACAACTGCTACAGCTTTCCTTAACCACCTACAGTGACCTCTCTAGCATCTAACTTCTCCAGCATTACCAAAATGTATTATCTTTCAATGAGAAAATCATTGATTTGTGAACATACAGCCGATCTAAGCTTGTATGAAAGTCAGTCAGTAGGATGGCCTTCATTTTCACTTATTACATACCGAATGCTTTATCAATGCAACCACATCAAGACCTACAAATTACGTGTCAGGGAGGGAGATCCACAGGATAGGCCTTCCTGGGATTTTTTTCTGCTTCTGTTGCTTTGGGAATTCACAGATTAAAAGTAAACAACATGTGTGCATCCTACTAAAAAATAAGTCACTCTTTCCATAAAGAAGCTAAAGGGATTCCACTGATGCTTGGTTAGAGGACTTAAACCCACTTTTGAAGATTTCTTTCACTTTCTTTTTTTATTTTGTTTATTTATTTTGAGAGAGAGGAAAAAGACAGGGGGAAGGTGAGGCAGAGAGAGAATTCCAAGGAGGCTCTGCACTATCAGAGCAGAACCTGATGTGGGGCTGGAACCTACAAACTTGAAGATCATGACCCAAGCAAAAACCAAGAGTCTGAGCCTCAACCAAATGAGCCACCCAAGCTTGCTCATATTTCCTTCACTATCTGAGGGTATTAAATTGTCTCCAACAGGTTTAAGCTTGAGGCTTCAAACATTCCTAATTCACCACAAATAGTGTTGACTTGCCAAATGCTTCAGTTTCTTATCAGATGCAGAGAACCCAAATTGTGGATACTAAGTATTAGCCTTTTTAACGATTTGTGTTCCATAAAAAATGTCCACACTTTATCAGCCAACTTTTATCAACAGTGTTGCATGTCAGAGTGGGATTCATTTACATTTCTGCTTTGGTCAGAGATTTTCAACTATTAATTGTGAATGAATCTAAAATAGTTTAATTATATTTCTAATCGAGTGCTTAGAAAATTCTATTATTTTAATAGACATGTACTACAGCTGACCCTTGAAAATATGGGGGTTAGAGATGCCAACCCTCATTCAGTCAAAAATCCCCAGCATGTATAACTTTGACTCCCCCAGCACGAGTTGCTCATAGCCTACTGCTGACTGAATGCCTTAGCAATAACATAAACAGTTGATTAAAACATTGTCTTGTATGTTCTATGTATTATTTACTGTGTTCTGATAATAACAGTAAGCTAAAAATAAGAAACGTTACCAGGACAAATACATTTATAGTATTGTACTATAGAAAACCTCTGTAAATGGCCCAGTGCAGTTCAAGTCCATGTTGCTCAAGGGTCAGCTGTGTAAATGAGCATCCCCTTTTACTACTTCTCACTGGTGTTGCTTTTTATCATTTTGTTGTATTACCTGCTTTAAGCGCCATGTCAAAGAACATTTATTTGAATGTTTTCACCTGAAGTTAATCAAAGGAAATTATTTAGCCCATTTGTTAAAATTTACTTTATAAAACACAACCTAGTTTTAAACTAATAACTGGAGTTTCCATATTTAAGAGCATAGCTGCTCACTGATTTTCCATTCTAAATGATCTGAGACAGCATTTTTGCAGCATGAGAGGACTGCATCAAATAATGAGTCAATGCTCCTGTTTGGGACTAAGGAAGTTTTTTTTTTTTTTAATCAGAAGATTTACCATATTATATGTACTTGAATTAGCAAGTTGTCTTAAGGTGCTTCAGTTTAATTCCCGTAAGAAAATAACCCCATTTTACTTTTATAGACATCAGCACTCTCTAAAATCCTCATTTGGTGAAAATCTAAAAATAACCATAGTAAAAAAATTGAAAATCTCTATCAATCTAAATGGAGAAAACAATGCTCCCCTTCCCAATTCCGAGTCACTTTGCAAAGCAAAATGATAAGGCATAAGCTTACTCTCTGTGTGCCTTTTCAGTCTCTGTGCACCTGGGAAGATATCACAGAGCTTTCCATCAATAGCCTCCTAAATTCCAGGAGCAATTGCTTTATTCTCATGGGTCTGCAAGAAGGGTGAAAGGTCTTTATGATCGTCAGCTCACAAGTATGATGTGAATCCATAAAGCTTACATCTGCTGTAGTTGTGACTCAGCTTGCTCTTTACCAATTATCCATTTAAAGATGAAAAATAAAAGACAACACATTACAAACCAAATAATTCAAATGAATTGGCCCGTTTGCCCAAATCTTTCCCTGGGAAAATGCACATTGGTGAAAACACCCACACAGACTGACTGTTGTTAACTTTGCATCACTATAGTACTCCGTAAGCATTGAACAGAAATTAAAACTGTCACCATAGTCCATTAAGAGACACTTTTAAATTGTGTCTTATGTCAAAGTCTTGATGCCTCTCTGAAGGAAGCACAGACCATATGAAAATATTCTCACTTCTCAGAGAATACAAGCAGGATATTCCCAATTTTGCCATTTGGCAGAAAAATAAAATATTTTCCTTCTCTTCTTAATTATCAAGGAAAACCTCAACATTTTCCTCAGAACAAAAGAGGTAAAGACCACTGTAAATTTTGTTTCTGTTAGGAAAGAGCTTGCAAGAATCAGACATCAGATATTTTGAATGACCTTATAATACTATAGTGTATAGTGTCCATATAAAATTTACACTTTTACCCACCTCTTTTTTTAAAAAGTCTTTTTAAAAACTCTTTATGGCTTTATTTTATTTTTGAGAGACAGAGAGTGAGTGAGGGAAGGGCAGAGAGAGAGGGAGACACAAATCTGAAGCAGGCTCCAGACTCTGAGCTGTCAGCACAGAGCCTGACTTGGGGCTCAAACCCACAGACTGTGAGATCGTGACCTGAGCCAAAGTTGGACACTTAACCAACTGAGCCACTCAGGCGCCCCCACCCAGTTCTTTAAAAAGCATCAATAAACATTATAAACATTATATATGTTTGGGTTTTTTTTTTAAGGAGGAGAGCTTTTTCCAGAACTGCTTCATACATAAGCATATCATCTGCAACATTCTATGATCTTGCCATCATAGTTAACTAAATGAAACACAGGGTTTAATCTATATTGAAATTTTATTTGATCACAATTGCAACTTATAAATAGATAGTGAAGTTTTTGTTTTTATTATACAAAAATCATTTATTTCAGTACAACATACAAAAATGTGTTTACTTAATATGCTCATAATCCAATAGCCACTTTCTTTTAAACTTGCTGCAATATTTTCCCTACGAGAGCAAGCATTCTCCTCCCTACCTTCATTCAGTGAAAGAGCTAATGTTTTTCCCTAACCATCTCCACATCCCACTGGTTATATAATAGAACCCTGAGTGACTCGGTGAATTCCTTCCTTACCAAAAGTAATCCATGACATAACTGATGTCCCTGTAGAAGCATTAGGAAAGAGTAGTAAAAAGATGGAGCTGCTGAATATTTAATCCTGACTAATAGCTGCACTAGGGTAAAACAATTAGCAAATTTATTAGTCAGGATTCAATCTATATTAAAGATAAATCTTTGTGAAAGTATAACTTACATGTTCATTACAAAAGTCAGGGTTTGGAAGTAGTGGCTAAATAAGCTTTGTTCTGTGAAATGCAAGGTTGTGAAATTCTATAACACCTGCATAGATCAGAACCATTTTTTTTGAGCTACTAGTGAACTTGATCAAATTGGTGCATTTTAATGAAAACAAATGATTTACGTCAGTCACAAAAGCATGAATAGAATCATCACTCATGAACATCCTTATTATTCTCTCCCAATTTAGACACTTATTAATGGCTTGACCTTTATGGTTGATGTTTTATTATCCTAATATCTTATGACTCAAGAATATTATTATAGTTAATACACCAAATCAAATTAAATGTTTTTTTGCTGACTAATATTTAATATTAACATAATTTTTGTAAATATATCATTCCAACAAACTGTTAAATATAAAGATGGGACTATACAGTCTTTTCAGATACAAATTAATCCCTCTCATTGCATATGTTTTTGCATAGCAGTTACAAACAAATTAATCCCTCTCATTGCATCTTTTTTCACAAAAATGGGATCATGAGGACTATCCACTGAAATAACAGCATCGTGCTATGAGGAAATGTATCCTCTAGACATGAAAGCATGGACTGCGGCCATTCTATGTGGAAAGATAACATACAAATAATAATATGGGGATTATTCGAAGTATATAGCTCTCAAGTGTTTTTCTTAGGGTCTTCATTGTCTTAGAATTACAACTATTACAGCCCCAGGGACCCAAAGACAATGGGCTGTACACAGGTTTATTGATCTAAGAAAAAGTGTTGCTCAGGGTGTCGGTTATAACCCCATGGAGATAAGCAGTCTTCCTTTGAAAATAGTTACTTTAGTGACTAACACTGTCCCTGGCATCAAAGGTGCTTCCTTTGGACTCTGCCTGGAAGGGTGATGCAGGCTGAATCAAAAAGGGGAAGAAGGTATGAGAGAAAGCAAGCAAATATGAAGAAGATTGCTACCATACTGGGGCACCTGCCCCTGGGAGGCAGCCCTGCCCTGACAAATGGTGATTCCTGCCTACGACTTAACTTAGTCTAGGAGCGCTAGAGCTCACGGAGATGTAGCCACATGCTGGTAAAATACAGTTTGTCCTTTTCAAAAACAGGTAAATGCAAGTTACAGGAAGATTTATCTTATAAAAATCAACAATCAATTCAAACAAATAAACATTAAATTATATAATTTATTTGATTTTTTAGGAAGGCGTATTCTAACAAGCCTCTTTTTTTTAATTTTTAATGTTTATTTTTGAGACAGAGAGAGACAGAACTTGAGCGGGGAAGGGGCAGAGAGAGGGAGACACAGAATCTGAAGAGGCTCCAGGCTCTGAGCTGTCAGCACAGAGCCTGATGTGGGGCTCGAACCAACGGACCATGAGATCATGACCTGAGCTGAAGTCGGCCGCCTAACCGACTGAGCCACCCAGGTGCCCCTCTAATGAGCCTTTGACCAATAAATGAAATAGCATTTTACTGAGAGACAGAAAACATAAGGTTTACTCTTCACTGCATCATTTAAATTGCAGGGACACAAATAAAATGATTCATTTTCAAGTGTGTAGGACAGATAGCTGAAAGCTCTACTAAACATAAAAATATATAATATATTGAATTGTACTCACTGTCAAGGGAGTGTTGTCTGGAAGTTTCATATGTTAAATATGAGTTTAATTTGAGCATTTCCATTTTTCCAATTTAGGTTGAGATAAGTGCTCTTATGACAACTTATGTTAATGAAGCTAAACCCCAAAGAGTTTATTCAATGAACCGAGAAGCTGTGAATATCTCCATGAGGGAGATGATGTCATAAGCGACACTGATTACTATTGCTTTCTCTGGAGTCTGGAATTTTACTGGTTATTTGTCTAAGTGCATAATAATTTTTAGCATTCCTGAATTATTTATTATATGAATGTTGACTCCCACAGATACCTATTATGAGAAATTGCATAGAATTTCACAGCAATGATCTGAAATCACATTGGAAATTGATACGCATATGATGAGTTACATGGTTTCTAATACATTATCTCTTGTTGCCTTTGAACATTCCATTTCTATAAGCAATATAATATACTCAGAAGCCATAAAAGCAGTGACAGCTGCACAGTAGAGAGTCAGCCTATTTAAACACTGATTTTACAATCAAAGTTATATGCCCTCAAAATCAACCACAGAGATTCTCGATCACAAAGTCAGTTTTCTTGATGCCTAGTGCAAGTAAGAACTTGACAATAAAAATAAATTTTGCCAAGCAATAATGTAATATGTATATATAGTAATTCTCCAATTTTATTTTATTTTTTTAAATGTTTTATTTATTTATTTCTAGGAGAGAGAGAGACAGCATGAACAGGGGAGGGTCAGAGAGAGAGGGAGTGACAGACTCTGAAACAGGCTCCAGGCTCTGAGCTGGCAGTCAGCGCAGAGCCCGACGCGGGGCTCGAACCCACAAACTGCGAGATCATGACCCAAGCGAAAGTCGGACGCTTAACCGACTAAGCCACCCGGGCGCCCCTCCAATTTTATTTTTAACAATAAGGAAATAATTATCTTAAAGTGGAAGAGAGCTTAATATCTTAGGGATGACTTTAGAGCATAAAAAAGGGGGTATTCAATATTTTAGACAAGTAAGTAATAGAGGTATTTAAATCTATTAGTATTCATTTTCTTAATTTTATTTTGCATCTATATTTGCTGTCCACCTTACCCTACAAAGTTTCAACTTTTCCCTGAGAAACAAATCTAATAAATCTATTTGGGGTTGAAAATAGAACATTACTTCCGTTAGGAGAAATGATGGGTTAAACACAGGGAAACAATTTTCAACAGTGTTTCTCATTTTTCACTTTAGCTTCTAAAAAAAATAGCTCTTCTTTGTTACCTCCCTTTCCTCCAGAGAATAGGGATCTTCAGCTACTTACAGATTTAAGGGTTAGGGTAAAACCAGTACCCCCTCCCAGGGAAAAAGCCAGCAGCTGATTTTCCTAGAAGCTTAGTGGTGGTAATGTAGGCTTCCTGTGATATGAGAGCACAGTGAACCTTGACAGCTTCTACAGGCCCCCTGGGTCTACAGAGCTTTCATCTCTGCCTTGGTTTCTCTATGAGCCACTCATACGTAGCTCCTTTCTGCAGCAAGAACTGGCCTTTGGGGATTTTGGTCTCCTGCTTGTTTGGGCAGAGCTAACAAAAGTATGACCATTTTGTAGATTTTGACAATTTTTAGACATCTAGGTGTGGATGCCTGAACTCTAAAACTGAATGTGTGTGCATGCTTTACACACTGCAAATAAAAGCTGCTTCTCCACATTATCATAAAGACACCCAGATTTTCCAGTGGACTGTATTCTTCTTAAAATAGGATAGTTTATCTTTTGAGTGCTGATGGCTGCTTTTATTTAGTAAAAATAATTTCCTTTGTTCCATTTCTTTCTGTCACATTATTCAAGGTAATAAATACTCTATGGCAGAAACTGTTCCTAAGGGAAGCCTGTTTAAACCCAATTGGGGAAATGCTGAACTTTATATATTCAAAAGCTCTCTATCATCCAATGTTTGTACTGTCTTGGCTGATTCCTGTGAGTTATATGTTTCTTTATACTTAAAAAAAAAAGTGCTAGGCCAAAGTCTACTTGGGAGCTTGTCATATTTCATGTATTGGGAAATTTGAGCATTTTGCCAAACATTGATATGTTTTTTAAATATCAGACTTAACAGAATGTAAATTTTCCCAGGCAGGATGAAAATGCACAATTTCATACTTCCTAAATTCCCTTAGTTTGCAACTTTCCTGGTCATTAACTACTCCTTGCTGACCTTTACGCTTTCACCCTGAGTGTAAATGAAAAACCCATGATTTCTATGATAGAAATTAACTGTACACATAGGAATGAAGAATTTATAGATCATTATAGATTCCTTCTCCTTCACATCCCATGCGAATTGGTATTTTTGATTGCAAAGTTGTGAGTAACATATTCCAGAAATTAAAAGAAATACAAAACCAAATACCTGACTGTGATAATCAGATCACCAACCAGTTAAAAGAATAAACAGGCATATTTTTACAGCAATATAGAGATGAAAATGAAGAGTAATTAAATATCATTGAAAGGGACCTTCTGCTCTCTGATTTAATTGCCTACTATCTCCCTTAGTCTTGTTTGCACAAAATTTTGAAAATCACAAGGGTTCAGTAAAGCATAATAGAGTGATAAGCACTGCTAGAAGCAAGGCCCAGGACTGAGGATCTTCCAAACATTTGCAAATTTAGAGTGATCTTATTCCCATTTTACAATTTTACAATGTAAATGTGAAGCTGTGATTTATATCAATTTGGGATTATATAGTTGGAAAGAAACTGGAAGCTCACCTAATCTAACTCTTATAATTCTCTAATTCTACACAATAATATAAAATGGACAGAATCTAGCACTTCCTAGACTAACAGAATATATCATATTATTCTTAGATTCATGACTTATTAAAAAATTAGCTTTGAAGCTCATCATAACAGCTCTAATCCTTTATTAAAGTAAACAAAGTATTTCTGACATTCTGGAAATCAAAACTTATTGGTCAAAAAATGAAATATGCTGTTCACTTGGATAAATGAACAAATACAGCTACCAAAAAATAACGAAAAATAAATAAGGGAATAACAAAGGTGAAATTTTTCAGCTTAAAATATGTAATAAATGTTAGGGGCGCCTGGGTGGCTCAGTCGGTTAAGCCTCCGACTTTGGCTCAGGTCATGATCTCGTGGTTTGTGAGTTGAAGCCCCGCATCGGGCTCTGTGCTGACAGCTTGGAGCTTGGAACCTGCTTCGGATTCTGTGTCTCTCTCAATCTCTGCCCACTTGCACTCTCTCTCTCTCTTTCTCTCTCTCTCTCAAAAATAAGTAAAAACCTTTAAAAAATGTGTAATAAAAGTTAAATAATTTTACATGATTGTACTAGCAAACATATAGATAGATAAATAATTAATGGAATAGAACAGAAAATACAGAAATAGATTTTATAGAATGTACTATAGTTGAAATGAAGAATTAAAAATCAAAACTTATTATAAGAAATTGTTTTCAATGACCGAGGTTAGTGATATAATTACATGGAATATATTAAATAACAAAAATTCAACCCAGTGAATCTTAAAGATCGAATTGGCTATATGAATTGATTCATGAATTGAGCAGTTTCCTATCTAGCAAGTAGAGGAGCTTCAAATGGATACAGAACAGGAAGGGTTTTTAAAGATACAGAAAGAGTGGTTAAAAGGAAAGAGTTATTTGCAAAGAATCCACTGTTTTAAGCAAGGTCACACTTCTTTTTTTCAATGTTAATTATTTTTTAGAGAGAGAAAGAGAGAGAGAGAAAGGGAGACAGGAAATCCCAAGCAAGACCCACACTGCAGCACAGAGCCCCGACACGGAATTCAAACTGACAAATGGTGAGATCACGACCTGAGTAGAAAGCAAGAGTCGAATGCTTAACCAACTGAGTCACCCAGAAGTCCCAGCAAGGTCACACTCCTAAAAGCAACAGAAGAGGTCTATCAGTAAATTTTCTAGTGCCAACCAGAAAATTCCCATGTTGACTGTTTAAAGGTTACATTTCTGGGGAGATGAAACTGCAGTTAGGTTAGATTTTAAGTCCTGGCTTACTGACATAGGGCTTTAACCTAAGTGATGCCAGTTTGGGCCTGTGAGTTTTTTTGTTTTGTTTTGTTTTTTTAACAAAAAAATAATATATAACTATCTCATACATAAAATTAAATCACAAAAGGATTAACAAATTTTAAATTAAATTATTATTTCAGTTATTATTGATATATAACAAATAATCTCTAAAGTTAGAGGCATCAAATTCCCCAGTCA
The DNA here is from genome assembly GCF_008692635.1 of Crocuta crocuta. Taxonomy (NCBI): domain Eukaryota; kingdom Metazoa; phylum Chordata; class Mammalia; order Carnivora; family Hyaenidae; genus Crocuta; species Crocuta crocuta. Next base: position 1,222,762 of record NW_027531999.1, read on the forward strand.
TTGGTGTCAGTATCTGTGGCTCATCAGCCAGAGGCTGGAATTATCTGGAAGTCTCTATCACCAGTCTGACTGTTGACTGAGACCTCAGCTGGTGCTTTCTGTTAACCCCATGTGTGGCTTTTTCATATGGCCTGGGTTTCTGCATAGCATGGCAAACTCATGGTAGTTGGACTTCTTGCATGGAGGCTCAAAGCTAAAAATCAAGTGGTCCAACAGATAAGGCAGAATGACCTTTGACCTCTATGACCTAGTCTCAGAACTCACATAGTTACATTTTTGCCATTCTTTATTTGGAAATAGTCACAAATCTGCCAAATCCAACAGGAAAGGATGTAGATGGCCACTGTTTTGATGGGAAGGTAGCAAAGTCGTATTGTAGAGTGCACAGGGAGTGGGAGGTATTGCTGTTTTATCTTCGGAAACTACAGACTGAAACAATATAGTAAGTAGAAAGTATAGTAAAAGAAAGGTGGACATGGAAACAGACATCTTTCAAGTTTTTGGAATGCTAAAAACAGTAAAAGGACTAAAGCTGCTTATATGTGTATTCAATTACCCTATTCAATTACCCATTAATTCTACTGCTAGAACTGTAGTCAATAGAAATGCATTTTTCTAAAGACATGCAAGAAAATGTTCCTAGATACCCTACTTTTAATAGTCCAAAATTGAGTATTCCTTTTGAGAAATAGCTTCTTGGTTGGTACTGGGCCTTCAGTAAAGACTGAACACTTATTGTTAGAACACCAAATGACATGAAAACATGCTGCCCACACTGAAGTGGTAGTTGTCAGATCCATTAATCCATAAGGTTTGTCATGTGTTCCCACAGCCTCACAAAATAAAAATGGTATATATGGGATGTGCAGGTCTGAAAGGTACAAGCAGTTGGCTCAGATTTCTGTGATATGTACTGTCACTGCATTGCTGCCACCTTTCAACCTATATCTGTGGCCTCATGGGAGTTCCCCATGACCAATGAGAGAAAAATATGACTTCCTTTACAACTGTCTTTGCCACATAAATAAGATGGCACAGGCTTAAAGTGGTATACTCCTGACTTACAGCCCATCTCAGGGGTGATCCAGAAAAACAGTAGCAGAGGGAATGCCTCACTCCGCCCCAGAGAGATATTTTAAGTATAAATCTGGATGTAATTTTTGCCTGGAAAGAAAAAAATGATCAAAACTGACCTATGCTTATTCATAAACACCTGATATCTAAACATTATCCACTGCTGAGTAGGCTGTCAATAAGGAACATCCAGTCAGTCAACCTTCTTTCCAGTCACCTCGCTCAGTGGGCCATACACAAAAGAGTAATACAGCAGAAAAGATATGGATGGGCTCAACATCATGCACCTCTCCCTCAAACTGATTCATCTACTACCACTGCTGAGTATGTAGCTTGCCAAAAGCAGAAGTCAAAACCTGCTGACCCTTACATTATTTTCCAGGGGAACGAGACAACTACCTGATGGCAGCTTGGTAACTTTGAAAACTTGTTTTCTGCAGGGGTAGCAATAATATGTTCTCCTTAGAAAACACCTATTCTGGGTACAGATTTGCCTTCACTGCCTTCCATGTTTCTGCCGGCATCAACACTCATGGACTTATGGAATGCTTTATTTACCATCATAGTTACTACATGAATATTGCTTCTACACAAGAAATGTGGTAAAGGTTTTAAGACCATAGAATTCACTGATCTTACCTAATATCTCATTGCCCAAAGACAAGACATGTTGCCTGATAGAAAAATGTAATGCTTTTCTCAAAACTGTGACAGTGTCAGCTAAAAGAAAACACTGCAGAATTGGATGCAACACCTACTTCGATTCATCAAGAAACCAATGGCGCAGTTTCTCTCATAGGCATAGCAGAGTTCTTTGAACCATGGGCTAGAAGTAGGAGTGGCTTCTATCATAACTGGACCTATTAATTCCCATGAAGGTTCTAGATTCTCATCTCTGTAACCCCGAACTCTACTGGTTCAAAAACCTTAGTTCTCAAGGGAGGAATGCTTTCACCAGCAAGTTATAACAATGTTTCCATTACACTGAAAATTGAGACAACCATTTTGGACTCCCCTGACTACATGACAGCAGGATAAAGTAAAAATAAACTATTGTGAGGTTAGAGTAATTAATCCTGTGAGTAATTCTATTACCAAGGAGAAATAAGGTTGTTGCTACACAGTGGGACAAGAAGGAAGATTATCTGTGAAACCCAAAATATTCTTTAGGGCAACTCTACTACTTCTAGTCCGCTGGGAAAATTTAGTGAAAGACTGTACAAGTTAGATAAAGGCAGGAGTGCCGACGAATCCTAACTTCAGGGTCTTACTTCCAGGGGAAGAACAGAGCCCTCCCCATCAAGATAATCTGGCTTCTTAATATCTTTAAAATTGGGAGTTCCTGTAGAAAACTGAGTGGTGGGAAGAAGGAAGGGGCCAAGATATGTCTTCCAGACCTCTCTGTTTCCTGTGATTCTCTAGAAGTTGTTTTGTCTTCTTCGTGGGGTCCAGCTCCCACTAAGCAATGTTTGTGGTAGATGCAGTTTCTGCTCTGGAGCTATGATGATACCCTTTGTCCCTCTATCTTGAAAGATTATGGGTGTTTCCTATTATTGCTAATATCTGAATTGATATGCTATTCACCATTTGGTGTTTAATGTCTCCTAACATTTTGGAACTAGCTCCTCATATTAAACTTCATCTATCAAAATATCTGACGTGAACTCTGTTTTCCTTTCTAAAACTTGACAGATAAAGAATTAGAGGTAGCAGAGTTCTCATGTTCCTTAAGCAAAAACCTCATTCTTCAATGTTATTCAGTGCCTTGCAGTTGTTATCAGCTGTCTCTTAATAGGATGAGTACTTTGCTTCACATTTTTAAATGATCCTTTTGTGTTTGTTGGCTTTGTAGGGAATACAGAAGGGGCAACAAGATGAGTGATAGAATCAGAAACCAAAATCTAACCTCAAACCTAGTCTTTAAGAGTCGCTATAAAGACTGCAGTGACACAGAAAAGTACATAAGATATAATACTCAGTGGAATAAAAAAAAATTAAACACACAGTATAATTCCAGGTTAAGAATTGGAAACATTTAAATAATGCCATATATATATTTGTAGAAAAAAATATCTAAGTTGAAGTGTACCAACGTACCATAACAATGGAATTATGGATATTATTTGGAACTTTGATTGCTTTTCAAATTGTTTTCTAGTGACTGTATTACTCTTATAAAATATTCATACCAAAATACAATGATAAAGGCATTCAGCTTTTCAATATTTTCAAATACATAACACACCTGAATTTATTTTCATAAGTATTTTTGCTCTATTATTTTATTTTTTCTTTAAAAAGATCATAAGTTACAGGCATGTCTAGTCACATTGGTTTAAAAAATTCACTTAGAATACTTTATTCACACAATTTGAATAAATTCTCAATATTCTAAAATATCTCTAATGTTGTTATTGATAGCATGGGTTATTGGGATTTTATTTCAGTAATAACTATATCTATTGCCTTCCAAAACATACTTAAACTTGAAGATTTTTAGCTATAGACATTATGGTTCATAAAAAACCTCAAAATTTCAGTTATGTTTTGATGAAAGGGCCAAACCTGTAGCTAATCATTTGGAATAAATTCTATAAAGAGAATATCCTTTATTAGCAAGATTAAAAACATATTTGTGGCATTGGGAATGACCTCTTTACCTCAACTACCATTTGTAGCATTTTAAAAGTTCACAATATATAAAGACACAATATAATTTTTATAATATAGTTTGAGTGATGCAGGGTTTTTTAATGTTTATTTATTCTTGAGAGAGCACGAGCATGAGCAGGGGAAGAGCAGAGAGAGACAGAGACACATAATCCGATACAGGCTCCAGGCTCTAAGCTGCAGCACAGAGTCCAATGCGAGGCTCGAACTCACAAACTGTGAGATCATGACCTGAGCCAAAATTTGAGGCTTAACCGACTGAGCCACCCAAATGTTCCAGTAATGCACTATTAATTAGAGCAATTGTAAATAGTTAATCTTACCTTTTAGGTATGTTATCTGAATACACATCCATTCATTGTACAGAAAGCAGAAGTTTTCACCTTGTGGTAACATTTTTCCAAATACTAGGTCAAATACAAAGAACAGACTTATTTTTTTAAATATCTACAAGGAAACTACCATTGTAATATACTCCTATGCCACTCCATAAATGCCCAACCAATACAAGTATACCACTTTGTAGAGATGTCATTGACCCAAATTGGAATGCAAATCCTAGCCTAAAGTTCAGAATAAATATTAATATAGCTATAAAATGATAAATGATACAAACAGAACACGACCCCATGCTGCTTGTTGGCATTTGGTAATGTACAAAATAACCTAAGATAAGAATCATTACTTATCATGCTTTCCCCATCTTACACACCCACACACACACACACACCTCCCCATCTCCTGACACACACAGCATACACCCCACACAGAAGCAAAGCCAGAAGAATTTCACTGTATTAATTTTAAAAACTTATCATTTTAAAATTTTAAATAAATTTTATTGTTAAATAGTTACTTTTTTAATTCCAGTGTAGTTAACATACAGTGTTATATTAGTTTCAGATGTATGATATGTCAATTCAACAATTTCAAACATTACTCAGTGTTCATCAAGATAAGTATATTCTTAATCCCTTTACCTTTTTCACCTATTTTCCCACCCACCTCCCTTTTGGTAGCACTATGTTTTTTCTCTATATTTAAGAGCTGTTTTTTGGTTTGTCTCTTTCTCTCTCTCTGTCTCTCTCTCTTTTTATTTTCAATTTGTTCATTTGTTTTGTTTCTTACATTCCACATATGATTGAAATCATATGGTATTTGTCTTCCTCTGACTGGCTTATCTCACTTAGCATTATACTCTGTAGATCCATCCATGTTGTTGCATATGGCAAGATTTCATTCTTTTTATGGCTGAATAATATTCCATTATATATATGTACCATTATATATATACATATATGTATATAAACACACATACCAGTTCTTTATTCATCTATCAATAGTCTATCAATAGACACTTGGGCTGCTTCCATACTTTGGCTTTTGTAAATAATGTTGCAATAAATATAGGGGTGTATATATCCCTTCAAATTAGTGTTTTCCTATTCTTAGGGTAGGAACCCAGTAGTGCAATTTCTGGATCATATGGTAGTTCTAGTTTTAATTTTTTGAGGAATTTCTATATGGTCTTCCAAAGTGGCTGCACCAGTTTGCATTCCCAGTAACAGTGAGTACATGAGGCTTCCTTTTTCTCCATACTCTTGCCAACATTTGTTGTTTCTTGTGTTTGATTTTAGTCATTCTGACAGTTGTCAGGGGATATCTCATTGCAGTTTTGATTTGCATTTCTCTGATAATGAATGATGTTGAGCATCTTTTCATGTGTCTGTTGGCCACGTGTATATGTTTTTTGGAGAGATATCTGTTTGTGTCTCCTGCCCTTTTTTTACTTGGCTTATTTGGGGTTTTTTGGTGTTAAGTTGTATCAGTTTTTTGTATATTTTATACGTAAGATATAACTCTTTACTGGGTGTGTCAGTTGCAAATATTTTCTCCCATTCAGTGTACTGTCTTTTAGTTTTGTTGATTGTTTCCTTTGCTGTACAGATGCCTTTTATTTTGATTTAGTCCCACAAGTTTATTTTTGCTTTTTTCCCAAAACTTAAGTTAAATTTTAAATTATCTTTCTGAGAACTGTGTTTTCTGAAACTACTTTAGTTTACTTGAGTAGTTTAAGATTTTGACTGTTGAATACTTTATCAACCCAGACGATTTTCTATAAATCATGTCTAGATTGGAAACAGCATATTAAACACATATTGTTGGAAAAAAGGATTATTGAAGAAATATAATGCCAGGATGAAAATAATAAATATCCTTATTTGGTGCATAGTAAGTAAGAATTGCCAATGCTTTGTGATTTATATAGATGTTGCTTCTTTTCTTTTGGTTTGGTGTGCTTACTTTTTACCTTGCATTTATTTTTATAATTTTTTTGACTATTAAATATAATCAATATATTGAACCTTATAATATAGTCTGAACTGAGTGTCTGGAGAATATATTGGTATATTTTTGCTGTGTTCATGGATAGTTGAGTTATTTTCAAATATAATTTTACTTATTTATTTATATTTTCTTGTTTATTTTATTTTTTTTTAATTTTGAGACGAAGTGAGCATGCACCAGCAAGGGAGGGACAGACAAAGAGGGAGAAAGAAAGAATCCCAAGCAGGCTTCATGCTGTTAGTACAGAGCCTGACATGGGGCTCGAATTTAGGAACTGTGAGATCATGACCTGAGTTCAAGTCAAGAGTCAGATGCTTAAGTAACTGAGCCACCTAGGTACCCCTAAATACAATTTTTAGAAGAAACAAATATATTTCCAAGTGAAAAAATATGCTCAGTGCTAATAAAAGTGAATTAACATTCTGTATCTATTGCTGAATAACAAGTCGCTACCAAAATTAGTGAGGTAAAACAGCATCTGGTGGTCAGAAATTCGTCAGGCACTGTGGAGACAGCTTCTTTCTTGTTCCATGACATCTGGGACTCGTATTGTTAATATTTTTTAGTGTTTATTCATTTTTGAGAGACAGAGAGAGACACAGCATGAGTGTGGGAGAGGCAGTGAGAGGGAGACACAGAATCCGAGCCAGGCTCCAGGCTCTGAGCTGTGGGCACAGAGCCTGACATAGGGCGAGATCATGACCTAAGCTGAAGTCAGACACTTAACCAACTGAGACACTCAGGTGCCCCTGGGACTCATATTAACCTCTACATTTTTTTTAAATCTCTACAGATATTTCTTAATATCATGTGACTTTGGGATTGACTATTCTAGGCTCAAACTCCAAACAAACTAAAAAAAATCACAGATTATATTTTACAAAGCATCTCTTGTAAGCCAACATAATTTGCTAGCTAAATGATATCCATAGATTCATGAGTAAGCCTTTGCCAACGAAAATAATAACATACAAATTATAAATCTTTCAGAATGGAAAATGATGGCTGATGCCGACTTCCGCACTCACCACCCAGATCAAACTGGCAATTACCCAAGAGCTGTCTCAAAGCACTACAAGTTTTCAGAGGGAAAACTTCTGTGTGTATGTGTATGTGTTTGAGCAAATATTTATTCCTGGTGATTTACTTTAATTGCAGCAGTTTATTCCCAACAAGAGATTGTTTCAATTTAAAGGTGGAGGGGCTGTAGGAGTGAAGAGTGTCAGTCTCAGACCTTACAACAGAAATGTAAAGTATTCTTAGCATTGAATAATGACAATCTAATGAAAGATACTAATGACAAGGTTGTCCACGATATTGTTTGGTTATCATTAACAAATCACATTATCTTCCCCTTCTCTCTGTAGCAATCAGTCTCCTGAAGCAAACTGCATGGTAAATTCTTTTGACAAAAGGCAATTCCTTTTCTCCATTTCCTCCTTAACTCTATAATGAAATCCTAATGAATAGTAAAGGTTTTTGTGAGTAGTACAATAATCATCCATTGTATTACTGATTGAAAAGAACTTGCTGCATATTCAGAGAGATATAAAGGACCTGATTTTCAAACAAATAGTTTTGATAGGCAGATTCAGGACAAATCTAAATTGTATTTAATTATGCTTCTGTGCAATGTTCCTATAACAGTTTTTCACATGTCAAGTTAATATCTTTAAGAACTACTTTAATGTTGGAGTCTATTTCCTGATTAGCTACATCCATTTTAATACTATTTCTACATATCAGTACTATGGGAATAATGGCATAATGGTAGTTTAGGAAGTCAAAATATTGTCTTTAATAAAACCTTTAGGGATAATGTTTTGAAATATGTATGCCTATAGAGAAGGGGACTGGGGCTTCTAACATTAATTTGATGGCCTTTCTAAAAATGAATTTTTTTTTGTTTTCACACACTCTCAATTGCCTACAGGTTTAAACTCTGTTTTGCAAAGGAAATGTATACATATTATGAAAAATGTGCTGTGTCGAGTGTGTTTCTTATGGTCTCCCCAACCTAATGAATAACTTGCGGTAGCCAAGAGCTTGAGGCCTCTTACTTGAACACTCATACACATGTTTCATTGTGTGTGCGCACTGTACCTTTATGAAGCTAACAGAGAAAACTATGATTGCAACCAAAAAGTTTTACCCAGAAGAGAAAACAAAAGTGATTTTTAAAAGTTAGATTTCAAAATAAACTCAGTTGAGAAATTATGGCCACATGGCACATAGCTAATAGTACACTGGGAATTTTTGACTTTATTGCATTCTGTATTTACAGTTCAGTAGCCTCAAAATATAATGTCCTTGAATGTTTACATTTTGGTGTTATTTCCATTTTCATTATTTCTTTCTTTAATGCATTGTTTATATTTAATTAATATATCTTTGATTCTCTCTTAATCTGGCATGGAAAACTACCTTTTCCCAAACAATCACAAAATTTAACAAGGTGGTGAGAAACAAAACAGGAAAAGTAGCCTAACAAAAAATCTTTAAATTGGTCTACTTGCTTTTTCATATTTATCAGTTTCTTTAACTTGCAAGATAAATAACAGATTATATTAGAGTTTGGCTATCAATATAGTTTATTGATACCATTTTACCTTGATTTTTGTGATTAATCTAACATCTTGAAACCATAGGTCATTTACTTAAAATTTTATTTTACTTTTTTTAAAGTTTATTTATTTTGAAAGACAGAGAGCAGGAGAGGGGCAGAGAGAGAGACAGAGAGAGAGAGAATCCCAAGGAGGCTTCACATAGTCAGCATGGAATCATCTCAGGGCTTGAACTCATGGACAATGAGATAATGATCCAAAATCAAGAGTTGGAGGCTTAAGCAACTGAGCACTCCAGGTACTCTCACTTAAAATTTTAAATGGCCTACCTTCTGTGATTACCCTGATTTGATTCCACAATTGACAAACCCTTAGGTCCAGTGATAGAATTGACAAAGGGAAAAAATAAATTTCTTTCCAAAACCATTTATCCTAAATTGCCTTATCAACTTTGTATATTTCTGCAGCACATAAACATAACTTACAAGAACAAGTACTGTAGAACACCTTTGACTATGGAAATAATTATGGCCTGTGTAACTATTAAGAATGAAGTCAAAATGAGCCATTTCAAGTTGGTCTTGGATTTCTAAGGGATAAAACTCACTATACAAACACATGAATTATCAAACACTCACAAAATACTCTGTAAAATATCACTTTTACTTTTTAAAAATTTTTAAATGTTTATTTATTTTTGAGAGAGAGATACACAGAGTGTGAGCGGGAGAGGGTCAGAGAGAGAGGGAGACACAGAATCTGAAGCAGGCTCCAGGCTCTGAGCTGTCAGCACAGGGCCTGATGATGGGCTCGAACTCACAAACTGTGAGACCAGATCTGAGCCAAAGTGGGATGCTGAACCAAATGAGCCACCCAGGGGCCCCAAAATATCACTTTATAGTGTGTGACTGAGATCTGTAGAAATACTGAAGTATGTTCGAGGTGATGAAGCTTATAGTCTCCTACAGCCAGTACTAGAATATGACTGTAACTAAGAAAGGTGGAAACCAATCAACTGTATTCTAAAGTGTTGTAAGGAAGAAAGAAAGTATCAAAAGAAAAATACATGAAAAGTAAATTTAGAGATGTAAAAATACAAATGCATAATGAACAAAGTTGTGAGTTCAGCTAACAACTTGACAATTAAAATAATAGTGAGATGTCATTTTTACATATCAAATTGTCACAGATTATGACTAGAATAATACCAAATGTTTGCAAATGTTTAACAAGGAATGTCTTGTATATTTCTGGTGGAATGTAAAATTTTACCTGTTCTAGAATGCAATTAGTAAAACTATATTTAATAACTTTTTTCAATTTTAATGTTTATTTTTGAAAGAGAGAGGGAGAGAGAGAGAGAATGGGGAAGGAACAGAGAGAGAGAAAGATTTAGAATTCAAAGCAGATTCCAAACTCTGAGCTGTCAGTACAGAGCCTGATGAGAGGCTCAAACTGACGAACCATGAGATCATGACCTGAGCTGAAATAGGATGCTTAACTGACTGAGCCATCCCAGCGCTCCAATTTTTAAATATATTTATAATATTTTGATTAAATCCACTTTTAAGAAGTTATTCTATAAGAAGTGCCCTTGATATATATAAAATTATATACAAAGTTATTTATTGCAATTGTTAACAATCAAAACCTACATATAGCTTATAAATAACTTGATTTAAATAAAAGTTTGTGGCGTGGCTAGGTGGTTCAGTCAGTTGACTTTGGCTCACGTCATAATCCCCAGTTCATGGGTTCCAGCCCGACATCAGGGTCTGTGCAGACATCTCAGAGCTGGAGCCTGCTGTGGATTCTCTGTCTCCCTTCTCTCTCTGCCCCTCCCGTGCTCGTGCTCTGTCTCTCTCTGTCTCTCCAAAATAAATAAAAGTTAAAATAAATAGGTAAATAAGAACTGTTGTCCTTTTCTTCCATTCTGTGAATCGAGAATGTGATTTATATATTCACACATATATCATATAAACACATTATGTATTACTTGTTTCTATAATGTGTATTACATATTATATGTACATAGATGCAAAATATAATATATACACACACATACATTCCCACACTCAGTGAAGATTTGTCATTTTACATTCTTCATCCATTTAGCTTTTCTCATAGTAGTTTTATTTGTTTTGAAAAATTACCCCTTTCAAGTAAAGAGTGGTCTTTATGGGACAGTAAATTTGGATGTCCTGTTTTCCAATCATGGAAGACAAAGGGGTAACTGGAAAAGGTTTTCTTTACCACTGAGGTATAGGCAAAGAGCCATGTGAATGACACTCCACGTATAACAAGATTTGGGTGCCTGGATACCACTGATGGATACTTTGGAATCCAAGGAAAATACTATTTTATGAGAATTCTGCTGATTAGATGTATCCAGTATTCTGGTGCTAATGGAAAGCAAACCATAAATAATGTAAAGATCTAAGTACAGCATAGTTTATACTAATCCAGAGACTTTTCCTCTACTCACCAAATCTCTATCCCTTCCTTCCTGAGTGCCAGCCTAAATGGTATTTCTCAGCTTCCAATATATTCAAATGTGGTTGTATGCTTAAATTTTGGTCAATGAAATGAGGAAAAGTATGGTTCTCCATCCCTAGGACTAACTGATAACCCCTCCCATGCATTCCTCCACCCTACTTTCTCTGCCATCTGCCACTCATTACTGATTTCCAGAGTAACCTTGGAAGTCAGATGACAAGTTGACAAATCCTCCATCAGTATGAATCCCTGTTGACGGTGTGGCCATTTCTTGTTGTTCCCTCTGCCTGAAAACTCTTCTCAAGATATTCTATACCTTTTGCCGCTACCTCAGTCAGTTCTCTGCTTAAATACCACTTTATCAGGCCTTCCCAGTCCATCGTATTTTAAGTGGCAGCCATTTTTGAGGATATTTCATACCTCCTTTCCTGATTTATTTTCTCCAATAATATTAGTTTCTTACATACTTTATTTTTTTATTATCCATCTCTGCCTATTAGAATATATACTTTAGGAGGGATGGGGTTTTGTATTTTTTTAATGCTACGTACTCAGAACCGAATAGAGTGTTACAGTGAATTTTTGTTGAATGAATGAATGAATGAATGAATGGTTATCAGGTATTATACCTGTATAGCACAGATTTTATATATAGTGAAAGGACTCATAAAAAGAGAAATTATTGTAAGTTAATATTTTAAAGATGTAATACATTTTGTAAAACAACATAAGTACGATGAGAGAAAAGAAAAAAAATCTTGCCCTTGGAAAGTAGAAGTAGGATATAAATGGAAAAAAAAGATCTGGAGAAATGATGGAGAATAATTACAATGAAAGTTCAAAGGAAGACTAGTTTAAACATTACTTGTAAATTGTCTCTATTTTGATTAGCTGGTAATTCTTGTTCTGTCACATGGATTACAGAGCCGGAAGAAAGGTGAGGAGAAAAAAGAAATACCAGACACTTAAATTATAACCCAGCAAAAAGGTCAAAGAAATGCTGGTTAACACTCTGCTTTTTAAGGTTGATGAAATATTAAAAGAACTAAAGCTCAAAAACAGAAAGAAGCCTTTGCCATGGTCATGCCCAATTCAAATTGGTGCCCAGAGGAACAATAAAAATGCTGTCCTTCCAGCAAGCAAAAAATTCAGAAATGAAACTTAATAATACAAATAGAAATGGCCATCAGTGTGACTAAGTATCTATTCTGTGGGTCTGCTTCATCGGTTGTTGTGTTTCTCAATCAGGTATAGTATTAAATATCACCCAACAGATTAGAGTTTTGCCAAATAGTTACAGTTGATGTGAAATTAGTCATGATTATGGGGAGAAGTAAGCCTCTAGACAAATCCTAAACTTCATTTATCTACAGGTTCTGAATTTCTGAATCAAAACTTTATAACTAAAAAGTTTTTTTTTTAAGGATAAAATACAGTTTTTGCCATTTCTTAAATTACCTTATTACTCTTACAATATAAATACAGAGAAACGATGACAGCTAGATAGTAGAAGTTAGGAAGAGAAAAGGAGAGGGACGCATATTTGAATATCTGTGAATTAACCAAATATATGGCTTTTTCCATTTAGTGGTTGTGTCAGTCAGTGTAAGCTGGCTTTGCAACTATAACAAACACCGCCACAGTCTCAGTGGCTTTAAAACAATGAAAATTTATTCTTATGCCCGTATCCACTCAAGATTTGCCAGGGTTTCTGCTCTATCTGGTCCTCACGATGAAACATCTAGAACATTGTTAGAAATCAAGGCAGAGAGAAAAGAGAAGGTAGCAAATCACACAGGTAACATACAACATTTTTTCCTGATTTTATTAACCAAAGCAGATTAGAGCCACATCTAACTTCAAAAGCACAGAAATATGCAGTCCAGCCATGTACATAAGAAGAAAACCAGAAATATTTGCTCAACAGAAATAGAAAATACTGCATTGCTCACAAAAACTTATCTGAGTACCACAACTAAGCCATAGGCAGGTTAAATAACTACTCAATGATACTTGTTAGTGGAAAACCAGTTTTGACATCCAAGCATTTCTGATTCCAGGAGAGAAAGAGATGGGAATTGGGAAATAAGAAGGACAAATTTTTGATGAATTCTCTGCTACTAAACCTTTGCTGCTGCTGGAGGTTATCTTGTCTTTGGAACAGCAGTGGGGTCAGCGTCACTCGGGAATTTATTAGAAATGCACAATGTCTGCTCCATCCAAGGTAGTGAATCAGTTTACCTTTTACCAAGGACTCTTGACAATTCATATGTACAGTGAAGTTTGAGAAGCACTGTCCTAAACTTCATTTGTCTTGGCACACACACTAGGATGTAGTGGAAATAATGTAGGGCTGTTCCCTGCTCTAAGCCTACACTTACTCATTTAGGACTTATAACACTTTTCCTTAAATGTCGCACCGTCAGCACCCAGTCATTTCTGGGACTCCTGTGTAAGGATGTAATAAATACACTTGTGCCCCTCAGCTGGAACACACTCTTTCTACATTCCCTGTTCTGCTCTCCAGACCTGTGACTTCTCTTTCCAGCCTCTGGTAGCCCTCAGGACAACAGATATATCCCATTATGTATACCAGAGTTGGCAAGAGGGGATCTCTCTGGAAATCATGTCACAACTGACCACCTGGGCCTCTAAGCAGCACTTCCTGTGCCCAGAATCAAACATGTTCATTCACATACACAGCTCCATTAACTTTCCATCAGAGCAACCCTTTTCAATTGGCTTGAGATCCGTCTATTATTGACCAAGCGTGGTCAACAGTGATTAGGATGACAGATAACTTTCTCTCATATCGATTGCGCTCACAGCCCTTCTTTTCCTTTTCCCTAAAATTATCAACCCCCATAGAACTATGAGCCACATCCCCACTTCAGTCAAAAAACTGAAACTCTCGGGGAGAGGGGCAAGATGGCGGAGAAGTAAGGAGCTCCGTACTTGCACTCGCGCCCATACATCACACAGAAAAGATCTGAAGCCATTGGAAACCTTACAAAACCTGAGAGATTGGGAGACAAANAGAGGAAAAAAAAAGAAAAAAAAACCTGAAACTCTCATGGATGTTACTAATTCATGTAAATAACAAGTGGGGTAAAGGACACTTCAGCCTAGCATAGATTACCTTTTATGATTAACATATTACATTTAGGGTATCAGATAGAAAGTGATCATTTGGAATAAATCTTATGACACTCTTATTTTGACAAGTGCCATGGCTTCCTATTACTTCCTATTCAAATAATTACCGTAGAGAATATTATCCTCAAGTGTCTTGGTATCTTTCTGCTGTTAAAAACAACAGGCCCAAAATGGAATTGTTTGTACTAAGCACCCATGTAACCACACTGAGACTCAACTACCTATACTTTCAGCTCTCTGAGAAATAGAATCTCAAACCTGTCAATCAGGAATCTCCTGATCAGTCTTAGTTCGGTAAACTGCCTAAAAGAAACCTGCCATCTTCCTAAAGAAAGTAACCACTACCAGTCTGCTTTTTGCCTAGTGTAACTTCCTTGTTCTGGCTTCCTCTGCTTAGGAAAAAATCCTTTCATTTTGTACAGCCCCTTGGACTTCCTCTCTATCTGCTAGATTGGATGCTACTTGATTTGAAATGATTTTTGCCCAAACTCTTATAAATTTTAATATGCCTCAGCTTATCTTTTAACACTATTATACATATTAATAAATTAAAATTTTATAAGAAAATCTATAACTCACAAAGAAATAACAAGAAAGAATGAAAGAGAAAAGCCTAAATAGTAAGTATGTATCAGTAGGACAGAGTGTGCTACATCAAATACAAGCACACTTGAATTTTCCTACAGAACTACCCTACTTCATTTTAAAAACAAATTACTCCTGCCCCAGATTGTGGTTAGGGTGCTCACCTAGATGGGGTGCCTGGGTGGTTCAGTCGGTTAAGCATCCGACATCGGCGCAGGGCATGATCTCACGGTTCAAGGCCCATGTTGGGGTCTGTGCTGACTGTTCAGAGCCTGGAGCCGCTTCAGATTCTGTCTCCTTCTTTCTCTGCCCCTCCCCCAATTGCACTCTGTCTCTCTCAAAAATAAATAAACATTAAAAAAATTTTTTTGAAGGATGCTCACCTAGATATAACATTTCCAAAACCATAGGACCGAGTGTTAGCTCTTGGGATATGAGCAACTTTCAGGTCACATACCTAAAAAGAAGCTACTTGTCTTCCACTCACTCGTTTCCACTTTCCCAAGCCCGGGAAGGTGCAACCACTGGTGTGGTCACCTTGGATCCAGGGATGGAGTCTATGCTGTTGATGAAGTGACTCTTCCCAATCTGATTATGTACCATCTTAGAATTTTATGCGGAAAAAAACCAGAAATCTTCTGCCTTGTTAAAGTCACTGCTAATTGGCCTCTCAAAGTATTTGATTAGTATTTTAATAAGACTTAATATAAAAACATTGGTTTTTAGTTAAAAAAATTTTTTTTCAACAAAATGTAGCCTCTCAGAGAATATCCATCTACGTGAAGGTCTTGCTTTGACTGCTTGAACGAGAACTAAAAACAGCAGAATTAGTACCCCCCCAAAAAAAAATCCCAGAAGAAAAAGACATCTGTATTTAACTTTAGAAAAGTAAATAATCTTTATTTTTTAAAGTGAATTTGGAAGAGTTTAAAATTTTCATAGGCATGAAATCACATTTATTCACAAAATCCTTTTGCAAAAGCAAAGGAGGATTTTTCTAAGTCATATATATTTTATTTATGCTTTTGTTTAACCAAATGTACCAGATGCACCTTTAAATCTCCTCTTTTTGGATTTTTCTTTTTCTATAACTGAGGTCCTCATTTTCCCCAGCTCCAAACCATTGTTCCAGTCTTCCTTCCTCTCTCTTTATTAATCTCTGCTTCCTTTGTTTGGAGAGCCTCCCATACAAATTTCTTTTCTTTCACTTCACTGTTCTATCTAAATCCTTACCCACTTCTTCAACAATTTTGAGCCTATTACTCTAGCTGCTCCTAACCCCTTGTCTTTTCTCTTCTTCTAGTTCAGAATGTACTGGGGGCATGTTTTGTAAATCTTCATTGTGCAAATCATTCCCTTTCTCAAATGGCTTAAAAGTTAACAGCATACATTTCAAACTTCTTAAATGTTCTATTACTAAAACCTATTGTGATATGTTCCCTTTCTTCCTCAGTAGCAGTCCATGAAGTCCTCCCTCTCAGCTTCATCCAAAGACAGCCGCTCTTTATCTCCTGAATACAAAACATGTAGACACACCTCCATTTGCATAGTCTGCACTCTGCCTGAGAAGCTTCTGGATACAAAACCTCCCCAAGGTCTATTTCAAAACTCCAGCTCGGCTCCACTCTTTCTCTAAGATCATCAACTGTTCCAAGGGCTCAACCTTTCTTCTTCTGAGTTCATGGGGTTCTTATTACCCATTTAATTCACCTGGACCTTCTATACTTTCTCATACTTCAAGGGCCAGCAGCAGACACCACTCAGTTATAGTATATATCCAACTTACTGGGCAGTAGGTAGTATGACTGATGGTGGGCATTCAAAGAAACAGGAGATAGGAGACCTCCTGCCTTTGAGATGCTTACAGACAATTTGCAAAGACCTATCATCAAAATTAAAAGAAAGAAATCACAAATCAAGATTATATAGAGCCCTTAGAATTCAGAAGTAAGGTTATGAACACATTTAAGGTTGTGGCTTTCACTCCAGACTCTGGGACTTTATCATTTCATTTGTCATTCTTCTCCTGAAACTCAATTAGTTTTAAAAACTATTCTAAGAATTAACATTTAACATGCTTTGAACTAATAAAACTTAAAAGACTGATAACATATATAACCTTTATGTTGAACAAACATCTCTCTCCACTGTCAATTCAAATTATACCTTTTGGGAAAAGAATTTTTAATGTGTCTTTTATGAAAAGTGGGATGACTCCATGCTTTTCCATTCACCTTTAGGTCATTTAAAAAAATCACACAATCATTTTAGGTCATAAAATGTCTCAATTCATTGATAAAGATACCCAATGCCAAATAGTAATTCGCATTCTGAACCTGAATTCAAGTTGGATCCTCTCCTTCACATACCACATGGAGATTACTGAAATGGGGTGGGACATGATTTTTCTTCTCTCCTTCTATATTTCATTCATTCTCTGATTTTGACAACTGAGGTTTCTGAACCTACCCAAGTCCAAGACAGAGCAGAGGTAGTGGGACAGGAACCTTCATACACTCAGAAGGAGGGCTCACACTCTTTCGATGTTGTGGTTTCAGTGTGGACTTTCTCACTCCTTGCTACTCTTACGGATGCTTTGGAAATCTCAATTATTCCATTATTGTACATGGGTTTCCTTGACCCACAATCATACACTATATTTTGTGCTTACTTATTATCTCTTCAGCTTCTAGAAATTAGTTCTCTACCTCTGGCTTCTTGTCTACTGACTCCTGTTTGCCCATCTAGGAGCATGGCTGTTTAGGACATACACTGGGTTTTCTTGCCCATGTTCTACATCTGGGTAAGGGTGAGGGGACTTTTTTGCTTAAATGAGAGCACTGGCTAATCTTAGCCTAAGCAGACTGCTGGTTCATCTCTTATCCTCTAGATTTTGAGGCATGTGTGAGAGATGCTGGCCAATTTGCCTTCATTCAGGATATCAAGCTCTTCTGGTCAGGGCTGTCAGATTTAGCAAATTAAAGCACAGATGTCCTATTAAATTTGAGTTTCAGATACTCAACAGATAATTTCAGTATAAGTATATCCCATGCAATGTTTTAGTCATAGTTTTTACTAAAAGATTATTTATTGTTCATCTGCAATAGCATTCAATTTTAACTTGGGTGTCCTGTCTGGAAACTCTACTCCTACTAGTTACGTTGATGTCACTATCTTGACCTGAGGTGAGGAAGGGACTCCTCCAGCCCTCTACTTGGAAAATGAGTCACATGAATTGCAGTTCCACTTTATAAAAGAAATCTTCTACCAGTCTCTACTCTTTGAAATATTTTAAATATTCAACTTTAAAGATGATAACTTTTCTTAATATTTCCTTTGAAAAGGTTCATCTCAATTTGGTGGGGATGTAAGAATAAAAGGACTCTCATACATATCCATTGTATCTCGTGGATAAAAACGTTAATTATTACAACTGTGTTTGTTTACAACCAGACAGAATTTATTAAAGCAAACATTACACAATTTAAATATTTTTAAAAAATTAAAAGCATAAAAAATTACACACTTTAGAGACCCTTTCCTGAGAATCATCATATCCATATAAAATAACACTAGTATAAAATGTTTTATAACAAGGACATCCTAGCAGTATTGGTTCAAAGAACCTAAAAAGAAAAAAATCACTAAAAATTTAAATCATCATCAATAGAGGAATAACTGAATAATTTATTATACAAACCTCACTCTGAAATACTAAAGAGAATATATTAGAACTATTCCAATTGATTTGGAGAGATTTCCATATAGTACAGTTAAATGGGGAGAAGTCTATAAATTCATGAAAAAGTGCATTTTTCTGATGATACAATGATTCACTAAAATAGAAATACCTATAATCTTCCTTATAATGTAGATAATGGATAAAAATATAGAAGAATACATATGATTGCTTATGACATAGGCCATGGAGTATAAATGTATAAAGGGTTAGGGAATCTAGTGGAAGATAAGATATTAAAAAAATAGTCTGAACAAAATAAATTAGGAAAATTGTGTATTTTATATGTTTATGTGTATATATGCACACATATATATTTAACATTTATTTATATGTGTTTTATATAGGTGTGTGCATATAGCATTTAATTAAAGAAACTAAGATAAAATAATTGTTATCGTTATTTTTTTGCTAAAAATAAGCTCTTTTCCAGTGTAAAACTTCCACTTTCAGAAGCTCTTTTACAAAGTATTGATCCTTTCCATTAAAGGAGACCTAGATCTGGCCTTTATTATTGATTGTAGCATACAACCTTTACCCCTAAGGCTTCAGGCTAACTTTGTATAAGTAAATTGTTCAGTCATTAAAATAGTTTAAATACCACAGACAGTAGCTTTAGTTCTTTATGAGCACATACGGTAACCAAAAAAAGGAACTTTACTGTAAATCCTAAAAGGCAAACAAGCTTATTTTCAGAGAAACAATAGTTTGTAGAGAAAATCGAAACCATCCAACAGGAACTCCCTCAGTTTGCTCTTACAAAACACAGAACTTACAAACAGCATCTTTTCCCTGTTATATTAGAAGAGATGCCACTTCTTTTTAAAGCACAGCTTTTAATCTTTTTCTATTCACTTTCTATTCTGAAGATGCTTGTATTATTAATTATTCCTGCTAACTCCTATTTATAAAACCAGTTCCTCTCGAATGGATCCGTTTCTCTAATATAAAATTACACAAAATTTCCTTCAACTCCGTATTTGCTTCCACATGATCACGTACTCTTCTTATAGAAAAATTGATGGGACACCTGGGTGACTCTGGCTCAGCGTCTGGCTCTTGATTTCAGCTCAGGTCCTGATCACACGGCTTGTGGGATTGGGCCTTGCATCAAACTCTGTGCTGAAAACATGGGGCCTAACTTGGGTTTCTCTCTCCCTCTCTCTCTGCCACTCATCTCTCTCTGTCAAAAATGGATAAACAAACATTAAAAAAAAACTGTTCCTGGTTCCATCTCTACTTCAGCCCATCACTCTTCAATCCACTCCAAACCAGCTTTTCGTCTCTTTTCTATAGTGAAAATTCACTGATATTACCATTGGCGTTCATGTCACAAAATTCAATGGATATATTTCTGTCCTCACCTTGTCTGATGTTTCCACAGTATTTCCGGTGTCTCTGACATTTTCTTTTTCTTTTCTTGGTTTATACGCTGTCACCATCTCTTGGTTTTCCAATTATAGCTCTATTTTCTTTTTAATCAAGTTTATATCCATTTTTCTAATCCTCACTATTTTAATGTTGCAATTTCTCAAGACCCAGGTATCTTCTTTTCACTTCAAAAAATTAGATCCATGCCCTTAATTCTCATCTATATGCTGATGACTTCCATGTTTCCATCTCCGTAGTTCCAGCTAGACCTCTCCTCTGGGTCACACCATACATGCAACTGCCTACTCAATATTACTTGCATGTCAAAAGCATTTCAAACACTTCATTTCTGTGACTAAGCACATTGTCTTCCTTCAAAACCCGAACACTCTCCCACCTTTAGAGTACAGCACCATTATCCTCCAGAGGCATACACCAGAGGCCTAGGAATCATTCCTATTACCTCCCTTCTCTCATCCTCACATACTTGATTGATCATTAAATCCTTTAAATTGATCATCCAAATGTATTTAAAATCTCTGCTCTTAACCCCATTTCCCTTTCAATCGGCCATTATCCAAGTTACTCTATTCTCTCTCATGGACAATATTTATAACAAATTAGAATATATAAATTATTAGGGCACCTGTTGGCTCAGTCGGTTAAGCATCCAACTCTTGATTTAAGCCCAGGTCATGATCTCACTGTTCATAAGATTGAGCCCCTGCTGTCAGCACAGAGCCTTCTTGGGATTCTCTTGCTCCCTCTGACTCTGCCCCTCCCTTCTCATTCTTCCTCTCTAAACAAACAAACAAACAAACAAACTTTAAAAAAAGAATCCAAGCTCTGTACTATCTGGCTCTTGTCATTGTATTTAGTCTTACCCTTTAAATATTCTTTTCCCAGGGAAATATTTTTAAATCTCAAAATCTAAGTGAAGTTGTTTTTTTAAAAATCTCTTTATGGTATTAGATTTCCTTATCAAAGTTTAATTTAATTACATATCTACTTAATCTGTCCTTTGTAGCCTCCATTAGAACAAAGAGAATTTTTGTTTTCTCACTATTGCATTTCTAGCTGAAAGCCCTGAACATGGCACACAATCAGTACAAAAAATTGTTCATTAAATAAGTGAAAAAAATGGACACAGGATAATGTAGTGTTTGAGAGACCAATTCTAGAATCTGAAAACCCTGAATTTCAAATCTAATTTTTCCTTTACTAGTTGTATGATTCTGGGGAACTTATTTCTTTCCTAGTTTCCTCATCCGTACTATGGAGATAATAATTGTTACCTCATTTGATTATTTAAAAAAACAGTCACTAACATTAAGCAAGTATATTGCCCTTGGCACTGAGCTAATTGCTTTTACATGCATTATCTCACTTAAAATTAATGCCATGAAGTAGATGTTAATATTATTCTTGTTTTAGAGGTGAGGAAACAGAAAGTTAGTAGGCTAAGTAACTATCCCAAGGTCACACAGGCAGTAAAAGGGAGAGTTATGAGTAAAACTTAGATCTGTTTGACACCAAAGTCCATGTTTTAAACCTTATTACTTTAGTCCTTCTCCCCCTACTAATCCAACATGTGTCTCCACAGATTGTAAACACACTGCCTACTATCGTGTCTAGCACATGGTAAATTCTCCAGCAATAGTGCTTAATTGTTTTTCTCACTGTTATTATTGCCACTACTACTACTGCTTTGATTATTAGCACAAACTATAAGACTTAGGAAGTGAAAATGATAGAGTCTCATTTCCCTAGAGGATACATTTATATCATCCTAATAAGAATCCTGTCAATCCCATCTACTACAGAGCTGGTGGGTTGCTTCTAAGAAGGTAAAGCTCTCTTCCCAGTCTTCAAGTTCCTTGCAGATTCCTTCATGTCTAAGAAACCTGACCAGGGGTGCCTGGGTGGCTCAGTCAGTTAAGCGTCGGACTTCAGCTCAGGTCATGATCTCATGGTTTGTGGGTTCGAGCCCCGTGTCAGGCTCTGTGCTGACATCCAGCTCAGAGCCTGGAGCCTGTTTTGGATTCTGTGTCTCCTCTCTCTCTGACCCTCCCCTGCTCACTCTGTCTCTCTCTTTTTCTCTTTCTCTCTCAGACATAAATAAAACATTAAAAAATTAAAAAAAAAAAAAGAAGAAGCCTGCCAAATACCTCCAAAAGAGAGAAACTCACCCTCCTCTGACCTCAGTGCAATTTGAACTTCCACCAGTGATAGGCTCATCAATCACAATCACAGGCCATAGAGGATAATTTCTCTTTAGTATTATTCATCTTCTAAGTTTAGAGACTCTATGGCCTTCCAACTGCATTAAAATTTTGCTTAACTCCAGTCTTTTACTATTTTGTATTCTCTAAACACCCAACCAAGTGCTTTGCACACCATTGGTGAGGGAACAAATATTTGTGATTGATTGAAAAAAGACAGAAAAACATATCATTGAAAAGCATTCCTTATATCCTCTTCTGAGACCAAAATGTCAATGTTCAGATGTGAAGAGATCATGAGAGGGACGTTGTAAGTTCAGAGAAAGTTCACTCAGAGCAATAGTTTCTTCAAAAGCTTCTCACCAGCTCAGCTAATTTCTCACTAAGCCTACTGATTTCCACAGAGACACTATCATAGCTTACAGAGATATTTTTGTATTTTTAAATTTATAAAATTTAATAGCATGGCTCTTCATAAAGATTTAATGACTGATTTTCCAAGGACTATTGGCATTATTTATAACTATTCCAATTGTAATTATAGCCTGCACCTTAACACAATCAAAAGAGTGAGCATAAAACAGTGAGGTAGGGAAATAAAAATATCATAGAAGTAATACAGACCTGTCTTGTTTACTGGAGAAAAATTCTGTCATACTTGACACTTTAATAGATAAGCATTAAGTTTTTCTAATTGACATTAGAAAATAAATACACATGTGCACACACACACACATACTATCAATAGGCTCATCCATTGCACCTTTTGACCAACATATATTTCACTCTTTTTGTTCCTATTTGTCACATAGACTGTAAAAAAAAATTAACAGCTCCACAGTGTTTATGTGTACATATTTATCCTATAAACTGATAAGGTTATTTGCCTACTTTTGAGATTGACTTAAAATCTTTATTTTTTTAATATTTACTTTTGAGACAAAAAACAAGTGAGGAAGGGGCAGACAGAGAGGGAGACGCAGAATCTGAAGCAGGCTCCAGGCTCTGAGCTGTCAGCACAGAGCCCAACATGGGGCTCAAACTTAAGAACTGTGAGATCATGACCTGAGCCATAGTCAGACACTTACCTGCCTGAGCCACCCAGATGCCCCAGAGATTGATTTAAAATCTTACAATCAATATCAGACTATCCAGATTTCTTTACAATTGTGGTTTAGGGGTAGAAATTGGTTGGAAAGAGAAAGGGAAAATAGATAGGATAGGCTAGTTTTGAAACTACACTTACATGACAAGTTTACTGATTTGTTCAGATGAAATTATTTCTTGAATCATCTTATGAGGAGAGGATGGAGAATATAAATAGGAAGGACAAAGCTCCCCTCCTCCAGTCCCTACTTCTTTCACCTAATTTTTACAGTGGCAAACCACAAACTCTCTCACTGAATAACTAACAGAGAACATCTATATGTTTCCATCTATCTCAAACTAGTTACAAAAATAAAAATAGAAGTGTTAACTTTCCATTTAACCAGAGTTACCCAAGTTTTCTTCTAGATTTTATTTTTCCTTGAAGAATAGCCAAAAATATATTTTGAAGTATGGATACACATCAAATTCTGGAGTCCTGAATTTTAGATAAAAAGCTTTCTTTCTTACTTTTTTTTTCTATCATATCAATACATTCTTCAGTCATTTTGCAAATAATTATTTGGAAGGGACAAACACCTCTTTTCTGAAAGGATGTGTTTTAGAAGATTCGCCAAAATTGAAAGGTTAGAAACTTCTATTTTAGTTTTATTTTTTTTCTGTTCTCAGTAAAACAAGGTTTCTCCAGAAATATTTTCAATGCATTGTTTAATCAAGAAAACTGTGAGATAAAGAAATCTGTGGAACCTTACAGAAACTAATAGTAATAAGGGTACAAAAGTGTTATATAATAGAAAAGGTACATCAGATCCAAGTCATGATGAAACCTCAAGATGTCTGGAATATATTTGATGGCAGACAACATTGCCACTTTGATTTGTAAATTATGTTGGCAAATGTATTGTTTCTCTTCATCATTTTCCAAATGAAAGAACTAATGTCCAAAGAAGCCTCATTGCTTATCCAAGACAAACTAGCCAGATATTAAATTATTCATCACTATAATAAAAGTTTCTTAATAAACTTCTCATTACCTAATTCCTCAACTGTTTTCTCAATTAAAATTTGTTATTCTATAGTAATGTTATAAAGAAACATTAAATACTCAGGTTTTAAAAAGAAGCCCATGTCTTACCCATATTAAATACATTTCATTTAATGACTAACATAGAAATTTAACCTATTACAAGAATTATACAACCTACCAGCAATTTCTTAAGTGTCTGTATATTTGCTTAACTTCTATTTCACTTTTAGAACACAACCTGTAGAGAGACATAGGAAACTAACTCTACCTCGGGCAATAGTGTAAAAGTAAAATAGATTCTTATAAAGAATACTCTCTATATTATAAAAAAACATAAGTCTGTAACATTTGGTAGAGCATATTATTTTCTTCTGGCTGATAACAGGTATTTTCTAGAGGTATTTGATAGCATTTAGAAAACAAGCTGTGGTAATTTTCAACTTGTGATAATATGACAGATCACAAAGACCTCCCCCCCCAAAAAATCCTTATTGATATAAAATATCTAAAACTTCTGGTTATAACTAATATCTTTTTAAATACACACTAAATTTGTGACAAGGTGTAGGAAATCTTCAGGGACCAAACACCAAAGAAGCAACAGAAAACTAAGATGACAAATGAAAGTAAAAGCAAATTATAGTACCTGTTCTGGAAAGTAGAAAAGACTTTTGATTTGAGTTGAGGGAAAAAGGACACAGAAAATAAAGAAGGGAAGAATGAAAGGAGTGAAGGAAGGAAGGAAGGAAGGGAGGCACAGGGAGGGAGAATGGAAGAAAGGAAGAAAAATATCAGGCAATGATGGCAGGGTATACAGATAACTTAAAGGGTGATGGGGTAAAGGAAGGCAAGAATACTACTTTAGACTGTGTAGTCAAGTTCTCCGCATGTTGACATTTGCCAAAACATTGATAATGTAAAAGGAAATAACTACATAAAAGCCAGGAAGGAGAGCATTTCAGGCAAGAGAAATAGTAAAGATATCATTATCTATGATATCCATTCAGTCATTAAAGAGGTCATGGAAGATTAACCAAAGATAAAATTTTCAGCTTAAAATCATGTTTCAAACATCAAAATATATTTAGTATGATGTGTTTCTGTATTATACAGAAATAATAGAGAGGCATACAGATATAAACAAAATAATTGAGAAAGTAGACAAACACTGTTTTAAGTGGGCCTATATCAAATTAAAAAGTTCTGCCCAGAAAAAATAAAGTAAAATAAGCACAATCAACAAAATGAAAAGGGACCCTACTGAATAAGGAAAGTATTTGCAAATCATATGTCATATAAGAGGTTAATGTCCAAGATATATAAAGAACTTATACAACTCAATAACAAAAAACAAACTGATTCAAAAATGGGCATAAAAATTTGATATAAACATTTAGAAACTTAGAATAAACATTTTTCTAAAGAGGATATCTAAATGGTGAACATGTGCATGAAAAGCTGCTCAACATTGCTAATCATCAGGGAAATGCAAATTAAAACCGCAATGAGATATATTCTCACACCTGTTAGAATGGCCATCTTAAAGAAAACTAGGGGGTGCCTGGGTGGCTCAGTCTGTTAAGCATCGGACTCTTGATTTTGGCTCAGGTCATGATCCCAGGATTGTGAAATTGGGCTCCACGCTAAGCATAGAACCTGTTTAAGATTCTCACTCCCTTCCCTCTGCTCCTTCCCGTCTCATGCACATGTATGCATTCTCTCTATAGTTCTCTGTCTTTCAAGAAGGAGGAGGAGGAGGAGGAGAAGACGACGACGACAATGACTAGAGATAACAAATATCGGCAATGCTGTGGAGAAAAGGGAACCTTGTACAACTGTTGGTGGGAACGTAAATTGGTGCAGCTCCTGTGGAAAACGGTGTGGAGGTTCCTCAAAAAATTAAAAATAGAAATACCGTATGATCCAGCAATGTCACTTCTGGGTATATAACGAAAGGAAGTGTGAACGGGATCTTGAAAGATATCTGCACTCCGTGTTTATTGCAGCATTATTCACATAGTCAAGATATGGAAACAACATAAGTGTCCATCAATAGATGAATGGACAAAGATGTGTGATATATATACAATGGACTATTAGCCACAAGAAAGAAGGAAATACTGCTATTTACAATAGCATGGATAGGAGTATTATGAGAGTATTATGCTAAGTGAGATAATTCAGAGACAGACAAATACTACATTGACATCATTTATATGTGGGATTTAGAACTCATAGAGACAGAGGACACACGGTGGTTACCAGACTCTAGGGCAGGCAGAGGGTAGAAACTTGCAACCAATAGACAAGTTCTGGAGATTTAATGCCCAGCATAGAGATGACAGTCAACCCTACTGTATTATAAACCTCAAAGTTGCTTAATTGTTCTTACCACAAAAGACAAATGAAAATTATGTGGCATGATAGCAGTGTTAACTAATGCTAAGGTGGTAATCATGTTGCAATATATAAAGGTATCAAATCAGCATTTTGTACACCTTAACCTGACACAGTGTTGTATGTCAATTATATCTCGATTTTAAAAAGTGGTTCTATCTGGGATGGAATTATGGGTAATGCTGATATTATTTTGTTTATTTGCATTTATTAAAATTTGACAACATATTATTTTGAAAGAAAAAAATTAATAGTAAACAATTGACAGCATTATTATCATTATTGAAAGACCAAGGTGATCAGTAAGCTCCATTACATTTATCCAATCCCCCAATCAATATGTCATTGCCTTTGTTTCAAACTGACAAAGGGCTCTTTGGCAACCTTTTTGATTTGAGATAAAGGGAACTAAATTAAAATCACAGAAATGGGGGTAATGGATATGCTCTAATCTCAGCTGTTATGTCAATTATCAACTATCTGTTCCTGACTCCCATACTGAACTTTCCAGAAATTTACCTCACTGCAAAATTAGTACCAGTGACTCAGAACAAGATGAGGGGGGTGTTTCACCAACAGCTGTTTTAAGGTCATGTGACATACCGTTCCTCAATACTCGCAAATGACAGTCATTAGGGATTTGTTTCAGATGTCCTAATAGATACCTTTTATTTTCAGAATCAAAGCAAATCTACAATTACCGGGAAGCATGGACTCAGGCTGGCCTATGGTAGGGCAGCACTAGGTAAAGAAATCCAGTGTTTCTCTGTTTCCCTCACGGGGACTGCATCTGGGGTACATCCCTTCTTTCTCTCTAGTCCAAGAGACACATAGACCCAGGTGGGTACCCAGTCTTGCCTCTCTCACATTCTACAATGCACTCAGAAATTATGTTTACAGAGAGCTAACAAAATTGCACAGTGACATCAAACAGCAACTGAGAGAACATTATTTTTCTAGATAAAGGAGATTATTTGCTACTGATGAAATTACTCACTCAGAACCATAGTTCATTGCTGTTTCATGGGTTCAGCCCATGCTTAGAACATGAACAAGTCTGGGAAATAGTAAATCTAACAATCTGCAGAATCTCTACCAAAATATTACTGTTCTTTTCTTTATTAACAAACGTTGTGTTTTGTCCTCTTGAGGCTTTCCTGCACAATTCTGTACTTTGTCCTATTTTCATGAATATTACAACATTCTTGTTGCCTTAATATAGGCTCTAGATTGACATCCTTACTTTCTTGAGAGTGGAAAAAACAAGTCCTGACATTTCCTCATTCTGGGTACACAGAGAGATTACATTTCCCAACCACCTTTGCATTTAGGTTAGCGTCAAGATGCCAACAAAATGTGAATCAACATTAGGTATGTCTTTTCCTAATTGGACCCATAAAATCTCCAGGGACAGTCTGGCTCCTTCTTTCTTCTCAGGAGGTGAAGACAGATATGGCCCAGACTCACTGTATGACAGGCGCCTATATCCTGGTCTCTGCTTGGAAGAAATCTGCCTAAGAGAGACTCCTAATGTATGTCAGACCTAAGCAAAGTAAGAAATAAAGTTTTATGATTAATGGGTAGGCTATGAAGATTTGAGGATAGTCTGGATACAGCAGGCTTCATTAACTGTCCTGATACACTGAGTCTGAGTTGTCTCATCCATAGTATGGGGAATATTCTTTTTAAGTTTATTTATTTATTTTGAGAAAAAGAGAGCACAGGCAGGAGAGGGGCAGAGAGAGAGGGAGAGAGAAAATCCCAGGCAGGCACCATGCTGTCAGCACAGAGCATGATGCAGGGCTCAATCTCACAGCCATGAGATCATGACCTGAGCTAAAATCAAGAATCAGATGCTTAACTGACTGAGTCACCCAGGTACGTCTGTAGTAGGGGCAATATTATATACATTGCAGAGCTGTGAGAAATCAATGAGACAATGCATTTAAAATAATCCAGAATGGTATATTATCCTCATTAATGCTGTCAAATAGTCTGTTCTTTGGGAGTTACTATACGGTTGGACGTGGTGAAATCATAGAGATTAGCCTTACCTCTGTAGTTCATGGACCCCTCAGGTCTCCCCCAGCCTTCACCCCAACAAAGGTATCTATCCCATCCCTTGGTGTTTTGCTGAACACATTTCATTTTTAGATAGGTGGTTCTTTAGAAACTACTACTTAGGAGGTATTGAAATTAGTTTAAAAGGTAACCTTACCCACAGGGTACGTGCGTCTTAATGAATAGTGTTTAATGAATGAGTGGCCTTTAAGACGGAAAAGATTGAGGTTCTAACGTGCAATTAGAAAGAAGTTAGTTACCCTTGGGTACAAGAGTAATTATGACAATTATATGTTAAGTACTAAACATGTGCCAGGCTCTGCACTACACCCTTTATATTTGTTACCATATTTCATTGTCATAGTATACCTATGAGATAAGTACTATTCAAGCCAATTTTCTAAGTGAAGAGATAAAGTGATGGCGGTAAAGTGACAGGCCCAAGGTCACACAGTAAGTGGAGAAGGTAAACAGAGAGCCCTGTTCAGATTGACTGGCTGAAGTCTATGCCCCAATGTCCTTTGCCATGCTGCTTTCTGAGATCTGGGGATGGTTACACATTGAGCATTTGATAAATATCAATTCTCCTTATCCTTTCTTAATACTGTCCTTCCAATCATATCAGATATAAAACTCTCAGTTCCTTTCTGTATATGGACTGTACCATTGCCTGACGAGTTGCATTTAGGCCAAGTCTTTGGAGATAGGGAGTCTCAAACACACCTGGATAAAACACGTAAACATTACTTTTAACCAGAGGTACATAAAAACATACTGTGAAGTTTTAAAAAATAATTGCTCAGACAACACTGTAGGAAAAATATAATTAAAAACAAAATCTTCTAACCCAGAATGACTCTCTGCAAACACAGCAGAAAAAAAAACAAGTTTGTTATTAAATAAACTCTATACCAGAATATAATGGGCATCTTAGGCAATCCTCTAAGGGAATGCAGAGACAAAAAGAAATATCACCCTTTTACATAGCTGAGCAGATTCAACTCATTACATACATGTTCTCAAAATAAACAATAACTAGCCCTCAAATAAGAGGACTTAACAGCACTATTTGTCACACATAGTTCATCCTAAATTTACCTGGTAATTGGGGTGACTATCTCTGTTAGTTAATTGGCTTTATATGAAGGGAAAAAAAAAAACATTTCTCCTACCTTTGTGACAGGAGGTGATTTTGTAACCTGGGACAAAGAGCCCAAGAAAGTTGCATTTCTACCCTCCTATAGGGAATGGGAGATGGGAACATTATCCCCTTAATTGTTTACATTTCAAAGGGATGGCTCCCAGGTCCTTGAGAAAGACATCCTGGGTTGTAACACTGGCAAAATTCTTACTTAGCTATTAAAAAGATTTGCATATCTTTAAAAAGCAAAGCAAGAATTAATGACAAAATTTCTAAAGTAAATGCTTTCTAGGAAAAAGTAGTTGAAGGAAATCTCTTACCTTACTGGCGATAGGGAGAATTAAGTCTCTTATTTTAAATTTGTATTTATCCATCCACCATTCTCTGTGACTCGGTTAATTTGTTCTGAGGTAGAACCTAGGGCTCTACATCCTACTGAATGATCAGAACTAGACAAATAGGTCCATCACTGTCCACAGTTCCCCAGAAATAGATGTGAACAGGCACACAACAACCACTCATTGACTAAAACAGCACATGTTCTATAGTAGGAATTGGGGGAACTGAGTCACTGAGAAGTTTGATTGAACAGAATATAATCATGATTTAATACCATTAAATCAAAATCGTTCTGAGGATCACTGTCACAGCATGCCAGAGTTGAGGAGAGAATCTCATGTATATAAGTCAAGATTTCTTTGATGTTGAGAAACAGAAATCTGGCACTAATTATTTGTACAGTCCAGGAAAAGCTGAAACAAGCAAGGCACAGCAGCTGCCAGGACTCATTCTCTCTTCTTGTCTCTGATTCATTCTCTTTTATTGCCGAGGGAAATTTCCCTGCCAAGAGGAAGAGACAGAACTCTCAAACACACACAGGGAAAATCAAGGCCAAGGCTAAGTTCTGACTGGTAAAGATGTAATGTGCCACTGTTTGATTGAGATAGTTTCTTACATACTTGGGTGGTGAAAAGAAGAGTAAGCCAAAGGTGCCAACTCCCCAGGAATATTGTACAACACACCAAAAAGCAAGACCCTGAAACAAAAGGGACCAAAAGACTGCAGCATGAATTGTGGGATGCCCTATTGCTGAGGTGCCAATTCTTAGTTGCAATTAAGTGTTTTCCCATCTTGCTGTTCTGTTCCCAAGGGTGAAACAGGGAGTCCCTTGCCTTACCAAAAACGGAAGGGGATGAGAAGCTGTCTCATGACAGCTCTCCAGGAAAAAGGGAAAGAAGAGGGAGATCACCTCATAACAGTTCCTTACAGGCCACCGATCCTTTCCTACCCTGGGAGGACCACAAGGCATTCTGCCAAGCTCAGATTGGCTGTAGGTCAAGCATTTATTTTCCTTTGTGGTCTGCATGAGTATGTGAAGGTCATCGGGGCACCATGGTGGAGCCACTGCCCAGCAATAACCACTAATAACTACTATTTTTATAAACATCTTGCACACTCTCTTATTGGAAGGAACTAATTTAGAGACACATTTTCTAAATCTATGTTTTAAAGAAAATCCCAGAAAAAGGGACTCATTGATCCAATGTAAATTAAGTGCCGACATTTGGATTTAGCAAGAGCCTTGCACTATTGGAGATATTCTTCCATGACCTAAAAGAAGTTAGGAAGGGCACATGGGTAGCTCAGTTGGTTAAGCATCTGACTTCAGCTCAGGTCATGATCTCATGGCTCATGAGTTCGAGCCCTGGGTTAGTTAGGCTCTGTGCCGACAGCTAGAGCTTGGAGTCTGCTTCAGATTCTGTGTCTCCCTCACTCCTTGCCCCTCCCCCAGTCTCTCTCTCTCTCTCTCAGCCCCCCCTCTTTCTCTCTCAAAAATAAATAAACATAAAAAATTTTAAAATAAAATAAATAAAAAGAGCTAGGGGGAAAATGTGTGTGTGTGTGTGTGTGTGTGTAAAACATATCCAGGGTGGCTCAGTCGATTAAGCACCTGACTTCAGTTTAGGTCATGATATTGCAGTTCATGAGTTCCAGCCCTGCATTGCGTTCTGTGCTGACAGCTCAGAATCTGGAGCCTGCTTCAGATTCTGTGTCTCCCTGTTTCTCCACCCTTCCTCTGCTTGTGGTCTGTCTTTCTGTCTCTGTATTTCTCTCTTAAAGATAAATAAAAATTAAAAAACATTTTTAAATATCCAAAATCCCATGCCCACTGAAAGGACCCTCGTGATCAGCAAAGAAAGGAGTCTTAGGGATAAGATTCAAGGAAAAGCAGGCACTTCAGAAATATGGTATTAAATTCAACAAATAAGGAATGATACTTTTCTTATTGTCTCAGAATTTAGCTGAGGCCCCATAACTAGAACCACTGATAATCAGTAATTCACCCATCATCTTTCCAGGTGTGTCTCCACAAAACTTGCAAAGAGGTGGTCAAATCCGGTCCTGTGATTCCAACTAATTCTACCGTCAATCTATACAAGAGTTCCTAAAACATTTGCTGAGCTGAAATAGACACAGTAAATTCTTTGAAAAGACTTATTCATTTTAAAGAGAGCTATGGGGTTTCTCTCCCTTCTCTTGCTTCCCCAGATTGGGAGCCAAGTTGCAAACCCATGAGAACCACCACAGAGATAAGGTTTGACAATCAGCAGGAAAAACTGTGATCTCACTTTCTAGTTGGATGATTATGGAGCTTTTGAACCTCATAGACTCTCCTAGTGCTGTGATAGAGTATGAGAAAAGAGTCTAACTTGGGTTTCTTAGAGTTTGGGCACTAAAGAGACTGTATCATGTTTTCCTTCAGAGAAGTCTGAGGTGAAGAAGGTGCCATTCAGGCAGCCAGCATTTCCACTGTTGACTGGGCAAAGTATGAGTGTGTCCTATTGATGCAATGTAAATAGAACCCTACTGGAGAAGACTGTGTGCTATAGGGAAGAGGCCAGAGGTGCACCCCTGGAAGGCAGGAGTGAGGATGTGGTGAGAGGTTGACAGTATGATGTATCATCCAGAGAACAAAATGAAGACTGTTCATAAGAGGTTCCTGAAGAAATAGAAAATGTCCCAGGAGAGAACAAGTTTGATGGTCCAAGAACAGAGGTTATTAATTGCTAACACCAGTAATCCAGTGATTTGAAACTTTTTGATCAATGTATGGTTGAAACAGACTTTACATGACAATTTGTACACACACACACACACACACATCTATCTTCAGAGAGAGGTGAGAACCCTAATGTGTCTGTAATCAATTAAATTCAATATATATCTATAAAAGAATCTTGATCCTACAGTCTTCCAGGAAACAGATGGAACAAAACTGGTGGAAAATAGGAGGAAGAAGAAGAGTGTAAAGCAAATCTTTACCTGCTGTCAACCTGCAGAGCTGAATGCAGGCTTCAATTGGACCACAGACTGAAGTTATGGTTTTATATTTGACTGTGATTTTTCACTGTCTGCTCTAACATCCTAACACACTTGGAAAAACTATGACATCTGCCTGACAGGGATGAGCAGGGGAGACTAACCTAACCATTTGGAAGGCAGTGTTTGGAAAAATAAAATGAAGTTGTTCCCTCTTTATACCCCATTGAGCTCAGCCCATATGGCAGTAAACTTAGTTTCATAATGAT
This sequence comes from Crocuta crocuta, assembly GCF_008692635.1. NCBI lineage: Eukaryota > Metazoa > Chordata > Mammalia > Carnivora > Hyaenidae > Crocuta > Crocuta crocuta. The sequence goes on from NW_027531999.1 coordinate 1,256,311, forward strand.
AGCTACCTTTGCTTATGGACAGAATGTTTATGTTCCCCCCAAATTCCTATATGAAAGCCCTAACCCCCAATGTGATTGTATGTGGAAGCAGGGGCCTGTAGAAAGTAGTTAGGGCTAGATTAGATCATGAGGGTGGAGCTCTCGTGATGTGATTAATAGCCTTAAAAGAAGAACAGGCTCTGTGTGCACATATGTGTACACCAAGGAAAAGCACTTTGAGGTGGCTGTCTGCCAATCAAGAAACAGATTATCACTAGCCACTGATTTTGCTGGCACCCTGATCCTGGACTTCCCAGGCTCCAGACCTATAAGAGATAAATGTCTGTTGTTTAAGCCATCTAGTCTATGGTATTCTGTTATAGCAAACCCCAGCTGATTAAGACACACTTTTTAAAGACCGTAAGTATTTGTCATGTGTTCTCATAGTCATTATCTCATTTAATCTTTAAAATGGTTAGTCATAAGGGCAGTTACAGAGAGGAGTTTGATGTTGTCAGCTTGAGTGCTTCCGTCTTCTGCTCCTCTGACCCTTGAAGGACAATACTCAGTGTCATCTAATACAGGTATTTGTGGTGAGAACTCAGGAGGAAAGGAAAAAGGACAACACAAATGCCTAGGATTAAGGGCTCAGAGAGGATTTTCATTGATGCAGGCGAGCAAGGAAGGGTCACTGAAGAAATGGTTTGAGGAGGAGCCCCTGCATGTGAAGGTAAGGAACTAGAGGGAAAGGAATAATTATGAGTATTGCTGGAGGTTATGTGTTTTCCCTCATGGGGCTCAAGAAACTATAATGGACTTGAGTCTTTTGATGTTGCTTTTGCTTGCATGAAGAAACTTCATCTGCTAAAATGAGGTAGAGCTGGGATTTGACTTCAGACTAACTCATAAGCTCAGGTTTCTCATTTATTTCAGTTTATAGATGCTACTTGGTATCTTCAGAATTGTGGCTGAAATTTACGTATCAAAGAATAAGGCAGTATTCTGAGATTATTAAATAGAAAAAAGAAAATGGAATAGACAGAGGATTGACTGAGAAGGAGCAGTGCTCTGGTTGCGAATAAATAGTGAGATATGTGTTATAGTAATTCCCTCCACCTTTGACAATAACAAGGGAACACTGTAGAAAAATTGTTCACTATCTCATATTAAAAAGCACAGAGTGATATAAACAGACATGAATATAGAGCACTGACAATCCATAAATTGAAATAAGTATTCTAATTCTGGAAAGAATAAAAGCCTACATTATATGACTGTGAAGCTTATAAACTTGGCTACTTAAAACTGTGTGCACAAATTCATTTAATACCCTGAAGAATTCTGGATAGAGTTTTTTGGTAACATTCTCTGGCATGGAAATTATCAGCGAGTTTGATAGTATAAACAATAGTAACAGGCAAACTGTTCTTATTAAGAATGTCACAGTATTGCACTGTTCAGATCTACTTAAATTATTAGTGGCCTGGAGCTCTAAGGTTTTTCTTAAGAGTCCTTCACTCTTAGGTAACTTTTTTTTAATTGTTCATGTCACTGTGACTAAGAAATAGAGCTCTTAGCAACACAAAGAGTACTTTTTGTAATTGACTTCACCTTTTTGCAGAAACAAAAAAAACTCAAAGCATTTCCACATATATAATGTATACCACCACAAAGAATGTTGAAATGAAAAACAGGAGGTAATCTCTTCAAATGTGTCTGAAATATTCTGTGAATGCTAACAGAGAAAGAATATGTATGAAAAACATAAAAACTGTTATCCTGTGTTAAAACTCATTAGATCCACTCTGATGCCTGGAAGGGCTCCTATAGCTTTTTGAGAAAAGAAAAAGATGTAAGAGAAGTGAAGATGATGCCTTCAAAACTGTCATTTCACAATCCGTTATAACTTTGTCTGTGGCTAAGTTCAACTCAGTAGCCAGACCAGAACTTTAACCTTTGTGGAAATACAGGCTGAGTTAATGTTGGCATGTAACAGTCATCACAAAAACTGAAAACATTAATCTGATAAAGTTCCAACAAAGAAACTATGGTTTTAGGCCTGTGGAAGACAAAGAGAAGGAAAATCTTTCATGAGCTTTGTAGTTTCTGGAGAGAGATCCTTTACTTGTCATTTCTTTAATAGGGCACCTCTCAGTCTTCCATTACAAACAGAATACATGACGTGGTTAATTTCAACACTGTTTCCAGAATATGAAACTAAGACAATCAGATATTTCTCGGTGACAGTAATTAGTCTTCAGATATTTCATATCAAAAGATGAACAGTAAAAGGCATTGTTTTATAGGTTAGTCTCTCAACTTTAGAATAATTTGATTATGTTTTAGGAAAATAATAATTTCTTAAAGTGTCTTGAGATTTTATTAGCAATGTGTTCATTACCCTTCACTACTTTTCATCATTTTATGTTAGTAGGGAAACCTGGGAAACACAAGGTATACAGAAAGAATATAAAAAGTGATGATGATGATGATGATGATGATGATGATAGGCCAAATTGAGGAATTCTAGATGTGTAAAGATCTTGAGAGATTGTTTGGTCCAGTTGCCTCATTGACAAATAAAGAAACTGAAGTTCCAAGAATGTAAATAGCTGGCTTACCTCATTTGTCCAAGATGGCTAGCAAATGGCACACTGAGTTCAGTGGTCTGTCAGCCATTTGACGTTGTCTTTCTTTATGGAGAGATCCTTTTTAAAGGCATTTTTCTTTTTAGTCATTTAATTTATTTTGTGAAGAATAAAGTCTTGGTTAGTTATATTATAGCAGATAACTCTCCTTCCAACTTGATTGAAAGTTAAATAATCAGATGTCCAAATCAAGACCAAACACTATTTTATTAATAGTTGCTTGTCATATCTGACCTTCTAAAATGACAAAAGATTTTTGTTGTTCCAAATAAATATAAAAAATTCATGAAAGTGTTTTTGTAAGTAGCTTATTACCTATAAAGATATAGCCTTTTAAGACATCCTTTGGTATAAAATATGTATAACGGCCTTATAGATTATTAATAGGCTCCCAGAATGTTTAGCACACTAGTTGTGTTAAAAAAAACAAATTGGAATTTTGATCCCGTTTGTTTCAAATGTATTATTTGAGTTGTGGGCGAATTTTCTTAAATCATTCATTTCTAAATGTTGATTTGCAAATATACCATGCTGACTTCTGTTAGTAATCTCAAAATAGATCAGCCAAAATGATCTCATACCAAAGGGAAAAAATAAATGCCTTTGTATCAAGAGAACAATCTTAACTGAGTTGAATGATTCAGGTCAATGATGTTAAATATGTCAGGATTAGTATAATACAAATACAATAACACATTTCTGCATTATGAACTCAGATTTATCTACTGGACATTTTTTCCATTAATGAAAGAATGTGAACTATGGCATCCATAACCTAGATAAAAAGATGAAGATGTTAGACCACTTCCTTAGTGACTGGTCAAAATACTATTAAAGGATAAAAATTTCTAAAAATATAAGAACAAATATATATCTGTAGGGGGTTAGTCGGAAGTTGTTCAGAAATCTTCAGGATGAGTCACAGAGTGAAATTTTCATATGATGCATTTCTTAAGTGCAGTAACTCCTTTCATTTAATATTTAATGAACACATACGTTGTGCCAAGCACTCTTCCCAGTGCTAAGGATACAACAATGAACAAAATTCCCTGTCTTCATGGAGCTCATACTCTGTTGGAAGGAGACAGACAAGATATATAACACCTATGTCATATGGTGATAAATACTGGGAAGAAAAAAAAGCAAAGTAAGGAAAAGAGTTTGGACGGGAAGAGAGGGCTAATTTTTATATGGATGTCTAGAGAAAGGTTCTCTCATCAAGTGGCATTTTGAAGGAATGAACTATTATAAACGCCTGGAGAAAAATGGGGTGAATAAAGGAGGAAACGGCATAGATGAGGTTGGGGAGATAATTCAGGCAGATTATTGAAGCTCTAAAACTACTCTAAACATTCTAGGTTTTACTCTGAGTTAGTTGGAAGACTTGGGGGGGAGGGGCGCTTTGGTCCAAACGTGATGTAAATAAGACTTGTATTTTAAGAGATGAATCTGACTGCTGTGTGGAGAATAGTCTGTAGAGGGCATGAGCACAGCCGTGACCTGTTAGAAAGCTGCTGCAGTAATCCAGGCAAGAGGGGAGTCTGCTAGACCACAAGGGTAGCAGTGGTGATATGAAAGGTGGTGAGAGTTTGCTGTATTTGAGGGAAGAGTAAATAGGTTTCAGTATTGGTATCAACTTGCCATGTGGAAGGCACAGTAATGGCTTCCCAAGGTGTCCATGTCTAATCCCCATAACCTGTGAATATATTAAGTTACACAGCAAAGGGGATTCTACAATTGCAGATGAATTAGGGTTGCTAGTGAGTTGACCTTAAAATAGGGATATTATCTTGGACTCTCTGGGTGGGCACACTGTAATCAGAAAGCTCCTTAGAAGAGAAAGACGAAGATGTGAGGATGATATAGCTGTGACATCTGTCACCCCACTGATCACCAAGGTTGATTCAGTTGATCTGGCTATTTAGGCAGGTGTCCCCTTTCTGTCTCATCATTCCATGCGTGTCCCTCCCAAAGCTGAGCTCTTGGTCAAAGAGGTTGACAGTCCCTTGATAGAGGAACACTATTCTTCAGTTGAGGGTACATGAGTAGTACTGGGGTTCCCCTGCTAGAACCTTTAGAACCTTCAAAATCTTCAAAACTTGAAGAAGAGGGAAGGGAGGAGAGAAAGAAGGAAAGAGGAGGGGGAGAGGGGGATGAAGAAGGAGGTGGAAGAGGAAAGGAAGAGGAAAGCAGAAGGGTAAGTCAGAGGAAGATGTGGCTAATGAAGAAAGGCACAGAGAGCTGCAAATTGACTGGCTTTAAGGATAGAAAAAGTGGGCCATATGCAGTCTCTAGAAGCAGAAAAGGGCCAAGAAAGAAGATTTTCTTCTAGAACCTCCAGAAATAAGCCCAAGGCTACACCTTGATGGATCTATACCCAGTGTAACCCACGCCAGACTTCAAACCTACAAACTCTTGTTTAAGTGAGTTTGTAGTGACATGTTATGACAGCAGTAAAAAAGTTAACACTGATTAGTATAGGGTGTAAAGAAAGAGAAAAATCAAGGTTCACTAGATGTTTAATATTTGAATTTTAGAACTCTTTTGGCTTGTACAGTGCTGACTTATTATTTACATAGCTAAATATGCTTTTTACATATTTTGAAAATCTAAGTACATAAGTGAAGTCTTCGGATTCAAATGTTGGTGCCTACCAGTGACCTGATCACCTTTAATTCATTTTTCATTTTCAGAATATGAACACAAAATTTTATTAAATTTGATTACTGAACAAAAAGCTTTGTGAAGTGTGATTATAAAGCACTGAAAATGTTTCTTTAATTAATGTCAGTAGTACTTAAAAACAAGCATTGTCTTTACAGACCGTCAGCTTACAAGGCTAAACCCTAATAGCATTCAGTGTCATATCAAGACAGGTTTGAATCTCTTTCCTTAGCGTTGCCTCCAAATCTTGTTTACAAATCTTACAAGTAAAGCATACTATGAATTTATAAAATCTCGTATTTTTTTCTTGAAAATAAGCTAGCAAAATACATTGCTCAGTTAACTTTGTTTTTATTTATATCCTTCCTATCAGATGAAAACCCATTGAGGCCAAGTCACTCACTCTCTCCATTCATTTTAACAGATATTTATATGTTTATGTTTGGTTTACTGGACCTATAAGGAAATCATTATTGTCTCAGAGACCATAACACTGGCTGTGTTATTTCCTTAGCAATAAGTTCCAAGGCAACCAATCAACTGGGTAGGTTTTAGCCCAATTGTTGGGACCCAAAAGAACAAAGATATGACAGCTGTTGTTCCTGGAGATTTGGGCATATGTCAGAGACATTGTCAACACTTGAGAGATGAGATGGGATCAAACTCCTGGAAAAACCAGTAAGAACAAGATCAAAGATAGGGTGTAAGGGTAAAGTGAGAGATGTTGATTGCACTGATGCTTTGATCCTAGAAGCAGGGATTGGTGAAATTAAATGAATCCATTCAAAATAAGTAAAGCCTCAGCCCTAGGGACTTATAACTGGGACATGATGTGCTAAACTTGGTGACCAGCTGAACATCTGGGGTTTATACCTGACACACTTGATCCACTGTTTTGTTGGCAGCTAGAGAAACATGGGGGAAATGAGCTACACAGAATATGGATAGCTCTAGGATCTCAGGTCCAGGATACTAACTTCACCTGAAGCCAGTCAGACTGGATGGAGGGAATTAAAGAAAAGCAGAGATAGTGTATCCTACTAATTCTGTTGTTAATTCAAAAATTGTGTGCACATGGGCCTGCATGGAACTGTAGAGGAATGTGGGAAGGTCTAAAAACATAATAAAGAGTCAAAATAGAAGAATTTTCAGTTGGGTTAAAGTGGTAGAGCTAGAGGAGGCTTAATTCTAAAAATGAAAGGACTAAGTGTTCAAAGAGAAAAAGCATGAATTTCCGAAGCCTCCCTCTTTTTTCCTTGTAGGCAAAACTGAAGCCCTTACCCTCTGTCTCACTGCAAAGGGAGGGGTTTTTTTGTTTTGTTTTGTTTTTTGTTTTTTTTAATTGTGTACCTGTCCATAGTATTTCTTCTCCATTGTTTGTACTTCCCCTTTCCAGTGCACAGACCAGGAGTTAAGTTTCTAAACTTGCTAAATGAATCTCCTGATACTCTTTCAAAGAAATGTGCAACCTCGCAATAATTTAGGAGCTTTTTTTCAGATGTATGTCAGGCCTTGCCTTGGGGAGTTCTAACTTTCATTACAACTGGTCACATCAAAAAGCAGAGCTAATCTGAAATAATTAAGGAAATATCCAGAATATCTTAAGCAATTCCTGCAACTATATAGGTACCAATGCTGCAGATTTCTTGCAATCACCGCTCAAATAATGATGTTGCTGTCACCCAAAATGGAAAATAGGATAAGGACCCAGACAATTGCCTTAGGCACAAAATTTAAGAGGGGCTAAATAATTCAGTAATGAAGATAAATCCTATCAAGTAAAATATTTTTAAATTAATACAAAAATTATAATGAACAAAACATCAAGTTGATGAGAAAATATCATTATTTTAAATAAGCACAGGATCAGTACCTTGATCCTTTATTTCTTCTCTGAAAGAATATTTGGCCAAAGAAGTGAGAATGTACTCTAAATTATGTATGCACTGATACCTTTTCTAGCAAAGAAAACATGAGATTTAGCTTATTGATTATTCTATATATAAATGTGAACATTAGCTGCTAAGTTCTGCTTCCAATGAAGCTATGAAATCAGCTGTTAATTAATAAGCCACGGAATGCCTGACAATTTTGATTTCATTTAACTTTCATTTTTACTTATCTTTCACTTATCAATTACCTATACAAAAACATTTTAAATATTTATATGGGATGTTTCATCACCAAGTTTCCACGTATGTGTTTCCCAAGATACACTATATGTAAGAACTATTTTAAGGATGCTCTAGAGATAAAAATAAATTTTATGCAAAAAATAATAATAATAATAAAAAATAAAAATAAATAAATAAATAAATTTTATGCATCAATGAAAATTATATATAACTCAGTTGTTAGACATTCACCACTTCTGTGTAACCCATCTGTGTCTACTGGAACTTAAACTTGACCCCAAAATCAGCCCCAGCATCAGCTTTCTGAAGAAAGCTAAACACAAAGCATGTACTTTACTGAACACTGGAAAGATTGTATGAGGGGTGACTGCACAGTGTATGACATGTCACAATCATTAGGCCCAGCCTTTCCTCTGAGCCCCAGGCACGACATCACATTTCTCCTTTGGCTTTTTCTGCTGATGTAGGAAGTTCAGCTCCTCTCTTCTTTCTCCCATCTTCTTCCGAAGGGCAGCTCAATGCCAGCATGAGTTGTCTTCTACTCCATAGCTGATAAAGAGATGAAATTATCTCTTGAACAAGCAGATCACTTTTCTTAGGGATTTTCATGTCAGTTGTTAAAAGGATTAACATTTCACAATACTGCTACATATTCCCAAAAACATTTACTTCCAGCATATTCCTTATAGAGAAGGCCTCTCCCCTCTAGGAGATATGAATGCACAATTACCCAGGGCTCCTAGAACTACCCCATTCTTCTGCTTTTGGCAAACCTGCAATTGTATTTAAAGGATGCCCCTCCCCTCTCTAGCCCTGGTTTCCCAATCTCTCACTGCATGAAATGTTTTCCTCCCTCTCTACTTAGGACACATCTCCCAACCTGGGCATTTATTTCCTTTGCCTCCATTCCCTCCCCAGGGGCAGCTTATATCTCCATTGGTTGGTGCCTAGGAAGCCCCAGAGGCAGAGAGGAAAGAAACCACATCAGCAGCCTGGGACTTTTGCCCTATTTTCTGTGTATATAAGCTGCCCATTTCAGCAGCTTACTCCAGGCCTTGTGTATTCTAGAACACGATCTCTTACTCTTTAACACTGTCTAGTGGTGTTCTTGCATGTACTAAAATTGCCCATCACTCCAACCCATCTCTCGGTTTCCAACATTCAGGCTGGACCACTGGGAAAGCATTTTCCTTATGGGTGCACTCCCTCCCAGAGGTTCTACTCTTGTTTCAACCCCCTCTTATCTACTTTATGTCATTCTAGGAACTGCTTTTTGTTCTCTCTGAATTGATGCTCACATTCAATGTGGGACCCCATGGGCTAAGGATTTCCAGCTGCTCTGTTTGTTAGCCAGTGTGCTACCAGTTTGCTAGCAGTTAGCCAGTTGTGCTGACTGGAAGTCAGCCTTGCTGGCATAGTCTCTGTCTAGATCCTCTGGTATCTTTGTAGGGACTTCCTGGCCAAAGGTGGATGATCTGTTGCTCCCACCCTTGGGATTCTCCTCTTCTGTGATTAGACTCAGAGAGCATTATCACAGCCATATCAGTGTCAGCTCCCTCAATCTGAACCGTGCCTTCAATTGCAATTCCATCTGTCCCATCCATTCTTACTATTCCATTACTGCTACTTTAGGAGTGCTGCCTTTCCTATTTCCCTTCTCGAATTTAATTTTGCTAGCAGTGAGAAATTGAGGGACTTTATAGTCTGTCCTGGAGCCTGCAATTCTCTTCATTGTAAATGTCTGCTTCAGCTACTTGCACTAACTGGACATAATTTTTCAGACTGTATTCATCAGCACCTCTATGCAAAAGTCTTGACACATATGTTAAGGTTCTTTCAGCGATACGTATTCACAAACTTGACATGTAAGTCTCCACATCTACCTGCATTATTGAGTAACTTTTTGACTGATGTCAGACATTCTACTATAGAGGCCGAGGCATTTGTGGCTTTTGAAAGCATATATAATTCTTAGTGCCAGGCTCTACACATTTTCTATTTATTTCTGTTGCATCGATACTTCGGAGGCTTTGTACTCCACCAACATTTCAATGGTGTTTTCCAACCACAATTCAAAATCTTCTCAAGTTCCTGGCATTGAACTCTTTCCCCCCTCACACCAACCTAAATCTCTAGAACCTGGCCAGCATAAGCTTTCAACCAGGAGCTCAAACACCGGCCCTAGTACAGTTTTCAATAGCAATGCAGTTACCGCTAATAAAGTCAGTTGGGTCCCTTAATTAGCCCAAGCATGTGTGTGATACAACCCCTTTTTTCTTCCTTGACACATTCCAGTTTTCTAAAAAATGATGTCAAGTTTGGTTTAAACACAAATGTACAGCTGGATACTTCATCAAGGAGTTTCTTTGATCTATTCTAATAAGCTCACAAAACACTGGGCCTATGGGACTCCAAGTGAAACACTCAATATCCAATCATATATTGTTCCAAAGGCTTTTCTGTAGCATCCCTCTGACTTTCAGTTTCTTCACCAAAGAGCAGCATCACTCCTAGTACATCAATCTCCACTTGCTGCACCATTAGCCATGAGGAGCAGGCAGTAGGGGCTCTATTAAGAGTGACATTTTAATCTGATAGGCATCTAGATGCCCTCTGTAGATAAAGTATCTCAGAAAACTCTCTAAGACCCAGGTGTCAGATACCCCTTAACAATTCAAGTTATCTAGTTCTTCCTCAAACCAGCTCTGATTTAAAATACAGTGAGTTCTTCAGTTTCTAGAGAATATCTAATCACATCACACATATTGAGATATATGTGTGTATGTGTGTGTATTTTTTTTTTTTTAGCTTTACTTATGTTTTGTGGGGACATGTCATTTGCCTTAATTTCATCCCTCGGCCCCATTCACTAAACCTGTTCCGTAACCTAAATCTTACCCACATGTGGAGGCTATGCAGGCAATGTACTACATATGCCTGGAATTCAGGGAGGTCATTTAAACTGGAGATAAACATTTGGAGCTTTAAGAGTTTATAGGGTAGAGATTTTGAAGCCTGAGCTCTGGGGCATTCCAGATTTTAGAAGTTAGGGAGGTAAGAAGACCTAATAAAGGCAACAAGGAATAAGCAGCCACTAAGTAGAAACCAGAAGCATGCAAAAGCCAAGGAAAGAAAATGATTAAATGATACCATGCCAAATGATGCTGATAGACCAGTTAGAGTGAAGAATGAGAATTAACCTTTGTATTTGACAATAGGGTGGTATGTCCCTGGTTATCCTGACAAGAACAACTTCGGTGGAGAGGGGCAAGGCCTGGTTGAGTTAAGTTCAAGAGAAAATGAGAGAAGAGAAGCTGGATACAGTGAGGATAGACAACGCTTTTTAGGAGTTTTGCCACAAAGAGAAGCAGAGATAGAAGTCAACAGAGTAAGTAGGATCAATATAATTTTTTAATTGAGAAAAAATAAAACACTTTGTAGGCTTATAGGGAGAAAATAAACAGATACAGGAAATAGAGGGAAGATTTGCTAGAAGGATGATCTTTGGAAGGTAAGAGAGCATGGGTGAGTGCACCAGTGAAAAAGTTGACCTTTGCTACGAGCAAAGAGAGCATTCACAGTAATAAGAAAAAAGGCCCAGTGTATGGACTCTGATGCCTATATGAGTAGATTTGATGATAAGTTCCAGTGGTAATTTTTTTCTGGTGGCTTCTTCTTTCTCATGGGAAGAAAGATCACGAGCTGAGAGTGAATGGGGGTAGGAGGTTGGACTTTTAGGAAGAAAAGTAAATAGGTGTGAAATAATTATCTGAGAAAGTAGAAGGATTAATGGACTGGATATATATAGACTGAAGCCAGGCAACATTAAAAGCTCACTTGAAATTAGTAATCAGGAATTTAAAGTGAGATGGAGCTGTGGGAAAAAGGTATGGAGTCATCTAGCTTTGTTTAGTTGTATAAATTCAGGTATGCATTAAGAGGAGAATTTGATTTGATTAGGATCATATTTTGACCGAAAAAGAAAAGGTGTAACAAAGTGAGAAAGGAAAAAAAAATTTAAACTTGTATGAAATAGACTGACAGTAATAATCAATGAGGAAATTTAAGCAGACTAAAGAAAGAAGTGAATACATAAGGCAGGTAAGAGAAAATGTAATGGGGTAGAATCAGTGAATTAGAGGCTCTGTGAGTATCACGGTTTCTGGATTTGGGGGTCACAAAAAATAAGTCAGATCCAAAAATGTGTTCAGTTGTGATGAGAGAAAGAGGAAGAGAGATGCTTGAAATTGAGTTTAAGAACAGGATGTGGTTTTCAATAATGAAAAGTTCTAAATGACAACCTAGGAAAGATGGGCAAAAGAGTATAGAACAAGATCCTTGAAAGAAGGAACATCAAGGAACGAAGTAGCCGTATAATCATAGGACCATCTACTTAGTTTTGAAATTGCTCAGAATTATGAATCATGTAGGCAAGAGAGTGTGTGAAGAGCAGAGTCCTTCTGGGCATCAGAAAATATGACTTAAACGTTTACAGAAAAGCCATTCTTTCTCTCTGACATCTTCTTAAAAAATGATTTTTTTTAAAGAAATTTTTGTTTCTTATATAACAACAAAAGACAGCAAGTAAACTCGTTCAGAGCAAGATGAGTTGAATATTGTTATTTTTGGCTGCCTATCCAGCATTCATTTATGCCTTCTTCCTTCCTATGTAAACCCTGATTTTATATCAGTACCCACACATTCATACTGAAATCATATGCCAAAAAGACTGCTGATATTACTTCCCATCTTCAGATGGTTTTTTATTTTGTTAAGGATAATAGTATAACTCTTGCCAGTGATTGGTTAAGATATGACATATGACCTGACTTGTGCCAATAAAATAGCAGAAAGATTTTCCCAATGCTTTTAAGTTTTTTTCAGAATTTCTCTCCTTCTCCCACCCACCAAAGGACTTTCAGAAATGACAATACTTTTCAACTTACAGTTGTTATCATGTATGGATATGAAGTCTGTGACCCCCCCTGCATAATTTCAAAATATTGAACTTTCTTTTGCAAAAGAGTCATGAAGATATAAATGGAAACATTGAGGAATCTCATTTTTATGGAGTAAGTTAGATTTTTCATGGAAATGCTAAGTTACTGGTGATCAGAATTCTTCAGAATACCCACAGGTGTTATATGTACCTTGTTTTAGGGAAGTAAAAAGTCTTTTATTTTTATATATTAGATTAAGAACATTTTATTGCCTAACATATGAAATAACAAGAACAACAATAATATCCTGGACTGTCTGCAATGGAAATGAAGTGATTGGAAGTAGGAGGAATTAATGGAAAGCATGGAAGTTGGTGATCAAAAACTTGTCACAAATTGAAATAGTTTCAAGCATACACAATAATCTCTTACAAAAGAGAAAAGGCCCAATAATAAGAAAAATTATCCCTATGATATTGTAATGACTAAAACATGCAGTTAAAAATAGTTTTGGCCATGAAGTTCTCAAAGTTTCAAGAAAACCTGAAGACACAGTATTCTAATTTAAGACTATCAAGGTTATGAATTTGCCATTATACCTAAGAGACCATTAAAATAGGATAGAAAAATAGCCACTCTGAAGTGGAAGTCAAACATGGTAGCATTAATATCAAAGTACACATACTCAACTAAAATGTACAGAAAGGGGAAACTAACTCTTGGAAATAAAACAGATTTTGTTGTACAGTTAAGGAGCACATAGATTATTGGATTACTGATATCAGTTATTCCTTGAAAGCAAGACTAATCATTGCCACATGTCACTTCATAGAGATGTCAGGTATGTCAGTGAAATATTAACAGGTGAAGGTTATTGCAGAAGTTTTAGGAATCATTGCTAGGCTTGACATCTTTTCCCTTTTGCTCACAAAGACAGTAAATCCCCCAAAGGGCTTATTCTTCAGTCTAGATCTTAGAATGAATATGACATGTAGAATAAAGTCAGAGATAACCCACAACAGACACATAAGTGAGAAATAAACCTTTTTTTTGTAAGCCAAAGAGCATTGTGGTTGTTTGTTATTCCAGCATGACCTTGTACACACTAATACATAACATTCAAACAACATGCGTACATGTGGAATGTAGACAATAGATTTTAACTAATTGAAGGAAAATCCAAGTGAGGATCAAAAGAAGAGACACGTACATAAAAGAGCTGGTATTGTGTATATTATCATAGATTATATAGCACATTGGAGAGAAAATTAAATTCGTATTAATCATCAAAAATAAAAATGTATTTTCCTCTGTCCCCAGCTGCTCTTTATACTCTTGATCTTCATGCACAGATTCTTTCCAGACATTTTCTGAAATACCTTTGGGATATATCAGGGGAGACGCAAGATTAGTCTTGTTGGTTATCCTGCAGCAACTACCAGTCCCCTCCTTTCTGGCCCAGCTTGCTGCACAGATGTCTTCTGTGTCTGCCAACACAAGGAAGATTATTTCCATAGCTAGTGCACACCAGAGGCTCTGGCATTGCTGTCGATATCTCCTGGAGTTTGTGCTGAGGCCTCTGATGCCAGACAGCCAGGGAGCTGATGTCTGCAAAACAGCATGGCCTATGTCCCTGTTAAAGTGTCAATTGTTAACTAAACTTCTATCACCAATTTTGTTGAGCCCTTATGCTATCAGTTCCCTCAGAAATTTTAGTAAATAATTCATTTTCTTTATTGCCCCTCCCCCCACCGATCTTCCTTTCTATTTCCCTCTTTTGCTTTGGTTGTGACACTCGGCTAGATGACATTTTCACTAACTTTACTCAAAGTGGTCCCTTCTCTCCTTTGCTAGTCTATTGCCTTTAAGCCCAATGTCTTTAACTTCACACTAGGGTAAGTTCTCTCCCAGGTAGGTCCCCAGACCCTCATATTCCTGGATCCCTGCCCCAACAACCCTCCAGTGCAACATGCCTGGAAATTCATTCAGCTGATGTGTGTCAAAGGCCCACTCCATATCAGGCATGATGTTAGGTACTGGAGATGCAATGATGAATGAGAACATAGTCTTGGCCCTTCAGAAGCTTAAACCTGTGCAATAAACTGAAAAGTAAATAGAAAAGTGTTATAAGACTGACTCTAGAGTGTTACAGGAAGCTAATAAGGGGAAATAGACTCATATTAGTGGTTAGGGAAGAATTTCCTGGAGAAAAACATGCCTAATCTCAAACCCAAGGAATTAGAATAACTCCACCATGAAGTAGCAGGAAGAAAATCAGGGGAGGCAGAGAGAGCAGTATTTACAAAGGCCTAGAACTGAAAGAGTGTGATCGGTTTAGAGAGCTGAAAGTCAACAACATAGGTGTCTCCGTAAAGAACATAAGTGCTGTGAAGGCAGGAGAGTGTCGCTACATCCCCCCATGCCTGGCAGTTGCCTAATATACAGTAATTACTCAGTATGAATGAATGATCTCAGATTGTGAGAATCATAAAGACTGAGGATACATACTCTAGAAAGGTAAGTGGGAAAAAAATCACGAGGTGTATGTAAGGCAGCTTAAGTATTTTGGTTCAGAGAGCAATCTTTAACCATTGAAAGATTTTAATTGCAGTAAAGGGGGATGTGATTGAATCTGCACCTCACTGCAGTGTTAGATGGTTTAGACTGATGCCTAAGGGTCAAGAAAGAGGTTCTATTTAGGAGGTCATGGCAGTCATCAGCTAATTCTGGAAATACTTAATATTGATCTTATGTTTATTATGAGCCTAACCCTAATCTAAATGTTTTACTTGCGTTATCTCATTTAATATTGTCAAAAACCTAGTGAGATAGGTAACATTATTTCACAACTTTACAGAGGGGGATCATGAATCACAGAAAGGTTGAGCAACCTGCTGAAGATCACATGGCTAGTAAGGACATAAGAAGCAAAACCAAGATTCAAAACCACTTAGTTGCTTTCTGATCCTATACTTAGTCTCTTTCTTATATTCTATATCACATGACAAATGATAGTGATTTATTTAAAAGGGGGGGAGTACTGTATTGAAGAAAAGTGTTATAGAAAGAGAGAGGTTAAGGAGGGAAAATTGATAAGATTAGGAACAGGATTAGATGTATGTTATGTGGATAAGGAAGATAGAATCAAGGATGACTTCCCAGTGAGGAAGTACAAAAGAATGATTTTGAAAATGGGGATAAATTGGTATGAGACATATTATACTGTAAATGCTTGTGAGATATTAAGTGAAGAGTTTGAATAAGTACTTGTAACTATTAGTGTGGATGGCAATGTAGAGTGGAGATCTAGATTTAAGTCTTCACAGGGCACCTGGGTGGCTCAGTTGGTTAAGCATCCAACTTCGGCTCAGGTCATGATCTCACAGTTCGTGGGTTCGAGCCCCATGTCGGGCTCTGTGCTGACAGCTAGCTCTGAACCTGGAGCCTGTTTCAGATTCTGTATCTCCCTCTCTCTCTGACCCTCCCTTGCTCATGCTGTCTCTCTCTCAGAAATAAATAAAAAAA
This sequence comes from Crocuta crocuta, assembly GCF_008692635.1. Taxonomy (NCBI): domain Eukaryota; kingdom Metazoa; phylum Chordata; class Mammalia; order Carnivora; family Hyaenidae; genus Crocuta; species Crocuta crocuta. The sequence continues at coordinate 1,272,202 of NW_027531999.1, forward strand.
AATCATTAAAAAATTTTTTTAAAAAGTCTTCAATTTAGGATGGTCATTGAAGCCAGGTTGGGCACACTCATTCAAAGACTATGTAGTGAGAAAAGAGAAGAAAAGATAGAATCCTAATGTATGTGAAAATTAAAAGACATCGAAATGGAGAATCCCTCATTTAAAAATAATAATAAAAAATAAGAGTTAATCCAGAAGAATGCGATGTCATAGAAACCAGAGGAATCAAATGTTTCCAGAATGAGGAAGCAGAGATTCAGAAACAAAGATCTGATTGCCTGAAACAGAAGTTGCAGGAAGTCACAAAATGATATAAATACTTTTAAATGGCAATTTTAATGAATTGCCAGAGATTCAATATGGACTAAAATGAGACTGAAAAACTTGGAGCCACAGCCTTTGGAAAGCCTCAAACTTTTGAGAGCTTTCCCTCAAGGAACCCACCAGGTTCTCATAGTGGGGTCCAAAAAAGATCCCCCCTGGTTCTCTGGCAGGGAGAGGGAAGAGTAATCATATGAAGCATCTCACTGTTTCTCCATAAAAAAGATTTACTCTCCAAGGGAAGGGCTATTGCCTGAGGTTAGAAAATGGAATTCTCCATGTTACCCCTCTCTAACCTTCCTGTCTCAGAGTGGAAAAGCACATGGTCAGCAAGGACATGGCTTAACAAAAATAGACAGGAAATGTGACAGCCAGGGAAATGAATAAGGGTCGGGGTGGGGGGGGAAGCAAATAACTGGATAGGGACAGAAACTCTAATGAAGACCAAGATAGCCTCGACATTCCCCTCCACTTGACTAAACATTAGACTTCTTCCTGACTCTAAGCTTCTGACTTCCTTTTTCTTGAGTGTTTTCTTTGTAAAACTCATAACTGTAAATTCTTTCCCTGTCCCTTTGAGTCCTAATGTTTTTTGAAAGCCTTTTGCCACAACTTCTTCAAGGATCTGGGAGCCATCCTTCTGAAATGTAATCATCATAGAAAATAGTGCCCCTATCGCATAGTTTTTGTGGGAAGTCAGGAGCCTCACTTTGGTGCGCCGACTTGCACAACCACCTCCAGTCATGGAGATCGGACAAAGCTTATTTTTCCTTTGGGTAAAGCCAATTGAAAATCAAATTGCTTAAGTTCCACTCACTTCAGCTCTTTTTAATTTTTTTAATGTTTTATTATTTATTTTAGAGAGGCAGAGACTGAGCATGAGCAAGGGAGGGGCAGAGAGAGAGAAAGATCCATAATTAGCACAGAGCCCCATGCAGGGCTCGAACACACGAACCATTAGATCATGACCTGAGCCAAAATCAGACACTTAACTGACTGAGCCACCCATGCACCCCCACACACCCCAGCTCTTTAGGTCTTCTACTTTTTTGTCAGAGTGGAACTGAATGTCTATAGCTGATCTGTACTTTTCCCCCTATCACTGGCAATAGTATCAGAATAAAATCTATTTCTATCTTTAAATGAACAAACAAAAGAATGCCAGAACAGCTAACAGTATCAAATCCTGCAGAAATATCAAATAAAAGAGTCTGAATCTATCCAGTATACTTTAACAGCAAGGAGGTAACTTAAGACTGTGAAAAGAAACTTTTTGGATAGAATGTTCCTGATCATGAGAAAATTCAATCTTTACCAGATGCTCCAAGAAATTCTGACTTTTAAAACAATGCAAGGAAAGAATAAGAGAAGTCCAGTGTAAAAATAGAGAAGCTGGACTTAAATAACTTTTCTGTTTCAAGCACAGGCAATCAATGTTAGCTAACTGAAAAACAAAATGGAAGCTCTTTTAAAAGCCTGGAGCATCTTAGCATTATTCAGGACAGAACTGTTGTAATACCTCTAAAGAATAGAGTAGGCAAGTGGGTCTCCATGATCCCTGCCTCCCAGTATTCATGCTCTTATTAATCCTATCCCTTGAGTGTAGGCTAGACCTAGTGACTCACTTCTAATGAATAAAATATGACAGAAGTGACAGAATGTCATTCCTAATATTAGGTTACAAAAATACTATGACTTCTGTCTTGATCACTCTCTATCCCTCTCTTTCCCTCTCTCCCAGCTATTGCTCAGGGAGGTATAAGTAGCTCTAAGTTTGGTGTGTGGAGGTAGATGACTTGTTTCTTTAGTTTCACAGACCTATGGATAAAAGGAGCTGTACCCAAGGAACTATACTCATGGAACTATCTGAGGAGCCTCATTTGCTCATGAATCTGATTTATATACAGTGCTTCTGGGTTTTGAACTGATTAATAAGATGAGACTTTGGGGGACCTTAAGAGAGATTGAGTATCTTCTGAATATGACAGGAACATGAATCACTGAGGTCTAGAGGGTAACCTATAGTGGATAGTCTTTAAAATAGGTTTCACTGATATTCACCTCCTGGTGTTCATACTCTTCAGTAATCACCTCTTCATAAGTGTGAGCATGTCCCCTTTTTTAATGATTAAAATACAGCAAAAGTGATAGGATATAAATTTCAAGATTAAGCAACAAAAAGACTGATGTAGGCATGATTTCCCCCATTTCTCACTCTCCTTCCAAGCCCTAGTACTGGGAAAGCAACTTTAAAGAAAGTGAGTAGCTCTATCGAGAAGTCCGTATGGCAAGGATTTGGACCTCAGATCACAGCCAGGAAGGACCTTGGGCCTGTGAATGGCCCTATTAGCGACATGGGAGTTGATCTTCCACCAGTCAAATCTTGAGATGACTATATCCACAGCTCGTACCTTGATTGCTGTTTTGTGAGAGAGTCTCAGAGGCAACCAGATAAGTCCTATTTGGATTCCAAACACAAAAAACCCATAAGATAATAAATGTTCATTTCATAAAATTGGTATAAAATTTCATAACCCTATAATAGATAATTATTATAAAGAAACAACAACACGGGAGCATACCTCTATCTGAACATCCTCTTCATCTCTATTACTGGCTTTTCTATATCCCTCTCTGTGTACATCATGGTAAAAATACAGATGCCCTTTGGGTCCAAATTCCTGGAGAACTAACCAGCCACTTTTCAGTCAGTTGTCTCCTCCAATAATGTGAACTATGCTTAAAGGGGCAGGATGCCACTGTGCACCCCCCGCCCCCACAGCTACCATTGCTTATGGATGGGGAGGCAGTTAAGTGAGGTCCTGAAAAGCTAAGCGCACACGGCCTGAGCATAGATACTAAAAGAGATTTCATTTTGAGTTTCTTAAAGGCATGTTTTTACAATCAACATGACAAACATCTCCAAATATACATTATGTTGAAATTTCAATATTTCTCCAAACTAACAACTTCTATCGTGAATTTTAAGTCATGTTGGATCATTCAACTATGTGGGTTTTTAATTGCTTTTCACATGCCTGAGGAAACTCTTTTTTGAAGTCAGAAGTTATTGTCACTTTTGAAAATATTTAATACAAAGGAATACCAATCATTCCTGATCTGTATTTCAGAGTCAAATATTCCTTAGGTAGTTCAGGTGGAAGTAAGAGTAAAATTAAGGAGGAAATATGGCCTTCTCCACCCTACAGCTAACAGATTTGAACTTCTTACTTTGAATACCTCAAGGTAGTAATTGAGAAGCTATTATGCCTATTATAATATTTATTCATAGTTATTTTTAATAACATGTAAAAGCAGTGAAAAATTGCTAAATAACTAAATAAAAATGCTCATAAGTTTAAAAAGATAAAAATTTATGATAGGCTAATTTTAAACTTGATTCTGGTAAAGTATTAAAAAGTCCAGGATACTAAATATAACCAAAATAATTGATAACATAAAAAATATGAGTGGAAGCAGAAAAGGGAAAGATTTGATTGAGGTATAAATGTCTTGCTTCTAAAACATTTGTAATGTGGTACAATAAAAACACAGGTGCAGTAAAATTTAAAATGTGTGGTTAAAAAAAGGAGATTTAAAAGACCAAGGGGACAGTAACAAACATCAAAATGTTAAAAATGATTTTTAAACCTTGAAATATTTTATTCATTCATGTGTTGTACATTCACTCATTTATTCATCAGGTACACATTCATTAAGACCTATTTTATGCCAAGCCTTTGATAAATTCTGAACAAGGCAGATGCTGTACTTGCCCTCTTGGAGTATTTTGAATTTTTTTTTTTTCCTTAAAATAAATATCTACATTTTGGAAAATATGCGAGCCCTGAGTGAAAGAAGGAAAATGAAATTCTGGGCAATATATTTTGTAAATGTTGAAACATGCCTGGAAGTCCAGAGTACTTTTTTTCCTATTGCTATATCATTGATGGTAAGATTTCCAGCACNACAGATGCTGTACTTGCCCTCTTGGAGTATTTTGAATTTTTTTTCCTTAAAATAAATATCTACATTTGGAAAATATGCGAGCCCTGAGTGAAAGAAGGAAAATGAAATTCTGGGCAATATATTTTGTAAATGTTGAAACATGCCTGGAAGTCCAGAGTACTTTTTTTCCTATTGCTATATCATTGATGGTAAGATTTCCAGCACACAGTAGATTAGGGAGTGTGAATGCCGTGACTATTATTGAGTTATTTTTAGGAATTAAGTATGCAGGAAATGCTGCAGCTTATATTTAGACACCTTGGGGATGCTCTCGTGTTTGGTAACCTAATTGAGCTGAGTCCTGTTTAAAGAGAGCAGACAAAGCATAATATGCAACTTCACATTCACAAACAAGATTTAACCCAATCCTACTGAAAAGATTTCCTATTTGTTTTTAATGTAGAAGAGTCCTGACTTTTTAAACATAGCATGCACTTGTGCAGCACACACACAGACACACACACACAGACACAGGAAATAAAAAAGGAATTGAATTTTGTTAGCTTTTTGTGTGTGATGTTATGCCACTCTGTTTCCTTCCTACATGAGGTCCACATTTTAATACTTTCAAAGATCAGTGAGAGCAGGGGGTGTACATTTTTCTTGTATGAATTAAGCAAGCAACTGGAAGGCAAAAATATAAGCCCTAAATGAGACATTCCAGTCATCAGCACTAAATCTAAATGCCGGTTATTAGTCTCAAGTGCTTGTGCCACTCATTTATTCATTTATATGTTGCATGAATAGTTACTGGTCACTTAGTATACATCAGACATTAAGGGTAAGGGAATATGGTAATGCCAAGACCAAGCCCTTGTCCTCACAGAGTGTATAGTCTAATGGAAGAGATACACACCTGCATGCCTGTGTATGTATACACACACACACGCACGCACGCACAAACTGATGTATGGTTCTGCTAGAGCTCACCACTTTGAAAACAAACAAGGAAGGTGAGGAGATAAATAGNATGCCTGTGTATGTACACACACACACACGCACGCACGCACAAACTGATGTATGGTTCTGCTAGAGCTCACCACTTTGAAAACAAACAAGGAAGGTGAGGAGATAAATAGTGATGGGGTGCAGCAGTGGCTATTATAGAGAGATTATAATGGAAGACTTCTTTGAGAAGATAGTCTTTGAAGAGCATCTGCATAAAATGAATGGAAAATCATACAAAAATTGGGGAAAGAAAATTCTAGAAAGAGAGAGTAGTAGTGAACAAACTGTAACAAAAAAATAGGCTTGACCTAGTCATAGAATTTCAGGAAAAATGAAGGTGTATAGGACAGGGAGAAAGGAGGTCAGAGAAGGAGCATATAACACAATATATAGATATAACACAATTAATACAAGATTTTGTAGGCCATTGAGAGAGTTTTAAATTTTACTGTCAATGTGATGAAAAACCATTGAGCATGATATGGTCATCTTCATTATTATCTTGTGGCAACATTTCAAATTCAGCTTTCCTGAAACTGAGCTCATTATCTTTCCCATCCCTCCCCTCAAAAGCTTTTATACCTTCTAATCCCTCTGTGATATTTAAAAATTGAGATACTCTCCTTCATGCACATATGCAATATTATGGTCACTGTTTATTCCTTCTTCTTCCTTACCTCCCCCACAATGTATAAAGAAAGCTAAAATAGACATCTGAGTATCTGGATTCTTGTCCTTACTCTGTTACCTACATGCTGAATGGCATTTAGCAGGTCACTCGACCTTTCTGAGTCTGTTTTCTCAGCTTAAGACAAAAATAATAGATGGTTGCTGTCAGGATTATTATTTATTACATGCCACATTTCTCACAATCAATTTACAGATAAAGAAACTGAGAAACAGGTTGGCAAATTAATTTGTCTTAAATTAAGCATCTAGTAAGAGGCAGATTGAGGATTTGAAAGCAATTTTCTCACTGCAGAGGTGAGGCATTTAATACATACGCTGCCCTTCAAAATTAAGTTGTGTATGAGAGTATGCTTTGAAATAAAAATCAAAGTATTGTCTTCCTCATCCATTACTTGACATACTTGATAGCTCTAACTTCCTTCGGTACTTACTGTAACATGCTGATTCATGTCTGTCCTGGGGATAAATATATGAAAGGCCCCAATCTTGCCCTCAACTACTGTCAAACTTTAAATGAATCTTTACAGTATTTTGCAAGATACTTACTTCATTTAGGGATGGAGGAGAGCATGAGGGTTGCATGTATAGATAGGCATGTTAAGGAAGTTTTAAGGATAATGCTTTTTTCTTTTTATGCTGAAATTCGCACTTGGCCCTAACATTTCCCTGGCCATGGCAATAGTGCAAGTCCTCAGCGCCATGAGGAACATTAAAACTGGAGGGAATTTTAGGCGTCAATTACAGATCAGTCAGTATCTACTTGTTGGAATGCACGACATGTGCTCACTGTTTGTGCCCTCCCTTTTTATATTTTCTTTTTTTCCCCTAAGTTTATTCGTTTATTTTGAGAGAGAGAGAGAGAGAGAGAGAGAGAGAGAGAGAGCTGAAGGGCAAAGAAAGAGAGAAAGAGAGAGAATCCCAAGCAGGCTCTGCAACATCAGCACAGAGCCCAATGTGGAGCTCGAACCCACAAATCATGAGATTATGACCTGAGCCAAAATCAAGAGTCAAATGCTTAACCGACTGAGTCACTTAGGTACCCCATTTGGGCTTATTTTTTAAACTTCTCCCTTACCTTCCTTATTCAGTTGTTTGTAATATTGACTTAGCAGCTTCCTATGCCTAATTGTATTTTGAATAAAATAATGTCATATTTTATTTGCCCTTTTAGGTTTTCCCTTAATACTCTTAAGTCTTTTTGTTGTTTTTCCTTTACCCTAACTTCCATTTCTTCTTTCACTCAATCCATTGAGAGTGTGAGCCACCTCTCCTCTACCTTGACTATGCCATCTAAAATTATACCCTGTCACTCTCTTTCTTCTTATTCTGTTTTATTTTTCTCCTCAGCACTTCTCTCTGACAAACCTACTCTATTCTTATTTATTATCTAACTGTCTTATTCAGATTTCATAGGATCCTTTGTCTGTGTTTGTTCACTGCTCTCATACCAAACACTGCTGTGTGCCTGTGTTTGGTGCTCGATACATTTTTATTGAATTGAATGAATCTAACTTTTAAAAAATTTCTAGAGGTACATACTCTACTAGTTTGAGCTCCATATTTTTCTTTTGCAGGCTATGTTTCCTACTTTGTTAAAATAGGTTTTTTTTATATAGATTCTATCTTGGGGTGAATTTATCTTCGTTTACATATCTCTGAATGTGGGCAAATTTATAAGCATCTGCTATTTACTCAAAATAGAGTAGCTGTATTCCACTTACTGCCATGGCCTGTTCTACCTGAATATCATTTGTCTCTTCCCTTTCAACTTTGAGTCAGAGGCCTGGCTCTTAAGTTTTCACCTATTCAGTAAACTGAAGGAGGAGTGGCAGAAGCTAAGACCCCTGACAGCCACAGTTATGGTATCAAATAGAGGCATTTTTTTGCACTCTATATTTCCTAAAATTCTGCTGAAGAGTCCTGCTTTGCCTATTGAGCCATGAACATATATATATACTATCCAATTAAAATAACTTATAAATGTGATTCCTGTCTTGGGGCAAACTACTGATCACTTCAGTGATAAATTCATTTTGAAAGATGTGGATTTTTTAAATTTGGCATGGATATGTCTTTTGCCCTGGCAGTTTGGGCTCTTGGTCTTTAGTTTTAAAAATGTCTTTAGAAAGTTCTTTTTCATTCTCCTGCTGTGTGCCATTGTAGTGGATCGAATGGTGGCCCCCAAATGACAAGTTCATGAACCTACAAATGACACCTTATTGGGGGGGGGCTTTGCATAGATAACTAAGAATCTTGAGAGGAAATCATCCTTGAGATGAAATTATTTGGATGGAGCCTAAATCCAGTGACAACTGTCTTGATAAGAGACACAAAGAGAGGGGAGGAAAAAATGTCATGTGAAGAAGGAGGCAAAGACTGGCTTTTAGGCAACTACAATAGAACACTTGGAGCCACTAGTAGCTAGTAGAGGCAAGGATGGATCCTATCCTAGAGCCTTCAGAGGGAACAGAGCCCCACCTGACAATACCTTGTTTTCAGATTTCTGGCCTTCCAAACTATGACAGAATTAAGTTTCTGTTTGTCTAAAGCCATCCAATTTGTGGAAATTTGTTATGGCAGCCCTTGATGCTAGATATCACCCTTCTGAGTAAAGAGGTAGTTCTCTCTTCAATTTGTCATTATTAGAGAGTGAAGACAGAAAGAAAACCAATGGAAAGTTCTGGTCACATGTATTCTTTTGAAATACTTGCTTTGAAATGTCAGCATGACATTAATATGCTCTCAGAAAAGCAGCTTCCAAACTGAGTATTCCCTACCTTTCCTTGTCTGCCATGCCCCACACCCAATTAATTCTTCATTTGCTGAAACACCACAAGGCTCTTTTGGAAAGTATATTCTATGTGTTGTCTGTGTAGGCGATGGTGTTTGGGAAAGGTCCCTAATATGTCCTGGATTCTGCTTTCATTTCGTTGCAAATTATAGCATATTTAGCAAGTTGTCCAAGCAATATAAGTGGAAGAAAAAACTTACTTTAATTTTGAGTTTAAGGATTTTTTCCCCATTTTAAAATCTCCAGTTATGCTTTAGGAAGGAAAAGAGCTATAAACCTGCACTTACAGTTATGTCTTTTTTGTAGTACTTTATTTTGCCATTGCAATCTAAGAAGATAGTTGATATGTTGGTTAATTGCTCTCCCCATTGTCAATGTTGTTCAGCATTTATGTGTGTGTACATGTTATTAGACATAAGCATAAGTACCATAAACATAAATTCTTCACCTTATAAAATACATGTGCAGCCAACATAGCAATTCTAATAATATACACTTTAGCATTGATAGTTCACTGCTTAGTAGACATATTTACCACCAGAGTTCCTTCCTGCCTCCTACAGGTGAATATCTCAGACTCTTCTATATTCCATGAAATCGATGGTTTGTAGAAAGTTGGGGGTGATACCACTAGCTGCATAGTCTATCTACTCTACATGACAACTCATTGCTTTCTTCCAAACTATATATTCTACTGGACCATAGATTACAATTCCTATCAGAGGAGAGGTATCTAAAAAATACAACATGACTAAAACCATGTGATCTTATCAAAACATGTCTTTAACATCTCAAATGCCATATTCCAAATTACTTCCATACCAAATATTGTGAATTTCTCTAAAGCAATGCAAATGAATGGAAATGCTACAGGGAAACTTTTTTCAAAAGGTCCCCCTGAAACTTGAGATAAAGCCTAATCTGATATAATTTAACCTCCACACTAATGACCTGGAAAAGGGTAGGAACCAACAGCCCATTAATTAAATTCACAGCTGTTTCTTAATTGAAAGTTGTAACACATGCCAGCTGAGGACAGAGACTCTGAGGTTAAAAATAGGAATATAGAAAATATATGTACCCAGTCTGGCAAACAATTCAAAAACCAAATCCCATAGGTTGAAGATACTTGAGATGGTGTTCATAGTTCAGTGATTCTCAGGTTGAAGATGAGGAGTACAAGATAAGATAATACTATTATCAGTCTTAAATGACCAACAGGAGAGCATGTAGGAGGATATCACACAGCACAAAGAGATGCAAGTAGTTCCTTAAAAGATATGCAAATCTCAAGTTACTGTAAATACGAGGGTCACGTTTTAAAGGTAGCAAGGAGAGATAGCTGAAAAAAAGAGTGACTTGTAAAAATAAGAACATTTGTGTAACCTCGTAATTAAGTCAAACTTGGAAGAGTGAGATCACATGAACTTTAAAAATGCTCTCAATTTATAGGTGAACGATACAACACCAAGAAAACTTAAGGTACTACTTCAAGGTCCTAAAGCAAAAATTGACAGAATCTGAGCTAACATTTAAGTCTCCTGATTACTAACTTCTGTACAGGATCCCTGCACCATTATCAGTTCCAACTTGAACAGCAGCTTCAGGGGTGTGGAAATAACATGATCGTAATAGTGGGGATTCCTGGTAAGGAAGCTTTAGTAGAAAGTTAGAATTCCCCATTGCTTCCAGAAATAAAGGAAGTAGAAGGAGGATCAACATGGGACAAATTCAAGAATGGTTGGTTGTGGTATCATTTCTTCTCTGCAGACGATTCAGTGATAGGTTCCAAAGTGACTTGTGAAACGTTGCAAGAGCATTATACTCGGAATCAGAAGACTTTGTTTAGAAACGTGAACATTTATTTTAGTATTGTGATTTTCAGCTTCAAAGTTTGAAAATTAAATATTAATTAATTAATTAAAATTACCATTAAGGTTGATAACTGGTTGATAGCTGCTTAACAAGGTTAAGGTTAGGATCAAATTAAAATGTTATAAGAAGGATTCTGTAAAAGAGAAAACTCATGTAAATTAAGATATAATTTGCCTGAATCCTAACTTAATGATATGCTCTAACTGTTGAAGCAGGGTCCATTCAACTAAGGTCATGTAACTGCAGTAACTTGTTTAGAAAGTCCATCTAGTGAAGGAATAGATACCCAGGGGAAGTAAACTGAAACAAGGCTAAAGAGATGGCTTTCCTTGAAGTAAAAATTTTCCGCATCTAACATCATTCAGAAGATAGTAGGTTGATATTCTGTATGTATATTCTATACAAATACTAAAGATTTCTAAGTTTATTGATTAATAAAATGCCTCAGAGAAAAATCAGCCCAGACTCAACATCTAGGATCTAGCAAGATGTAGAGGGAATGGCAAAATTTTAGAATCAGAACGATCTGTGTTTGTACCCTAGTTTCACTGTTCAAGGTCAATGTGACTTGAGAAAGTCATCAAGTTCTAGTTGGTTCACTTATAAAAGGAATGATAATATTATTAATGTCAAAAAGTTGTTGTAGAGATGAGAGGAACATATGCATATTCTCCAATACTGTGCTGTACCTATATCATAATTATTTCTATACCTTACAAAAACAGCTATGAGAAATTTCCTCACCGATATGGAAACACTCTTAAGGCTTACATGCAGGTCAACTTCTAGATTTATTTAAAACCCCAAGATTGAACTGAGCTGTCAATGTTAATGAAAATAAAGGCATTGGGCACTGAATGTACCTGGTTATAATTCCACAAATGATACATGATCGTACTGTGAGAAAATCTTGCCCTCACAAAATGACAATATGTTGAGTGATTTCATAAGTCCTTTTTCATTTCTAATTTCTCTGGCTGTGATTTTTCTAAATAAGTTAGTTAAAGGAACAATTCAAACCAATGTTGAGGTAGCTAGGGAAAAGACTTCAACTAACCTTTTGCTGTGCTATTAGTTCCATTAAAACCAACTTATTAAATATAGGCAGGTCAGGTCCAGGGAACAATGAAAATTAGAAATAATGTGTCAGGTCTTTTGAGCTATGAAATAATCACAGTCATGATTTTCCCAAAGCTAACCATTCGTTTGCACCCTAGCACTTATTAATCATTATGTTATTGTTTTTCTCTTAACGTTTGCTATGCATCAATGGTCACAATGGATGGAGATTGATGGGGAACTGAGACTTAACAGCAACTTAGCAATTAAAATGCTCAACTGGTCTTTGTTCTAGTGTTCCCTGGTGGATATAGCCCTGTTCATTAGTCTGTATGTTGATTATAGCCAGTGTGTGCTATCGATCTGTGTTTCCCAGCCGTGTGATTGTAGGAGTATTAAGTTGCTATAGGCATCTATAACAACTCATACCTCTGAATTTAATGCTGCTGACAATTATGTAATGAAAAAAATTATAGTCAGCTTTTGTACTGACTTGAGGATATCTACAAAAAAATTTCACAACTTGCCTACTTCAAATTAGTTAAATGATATAAATTGAAAACCTGCTTCACATCATATCATTGATGTCATTCTCAAATTGTCCAGATACTGAAAACATATTTTCTCATTGACTCACTTTATAAATTTCAGGTAAGGTTTGTTTTTATATTCAATTATTAGTGACTCCATTATATTGGTTCTAAATTTCTTTCTTCTGTTCCCAACCTCTTCCTCTCTGTCAAGTAGTTAATGATGTGTAAACCAGCACTTAAGTGTGCTGAGGGAGCATGTTACTTCAAAGAATGTGATTGTGAATCTTTTTATGAAAGAGCTTTAAAATGTGGACAATTATCCTGAAATATATATGTTTATATTAGCTTTCTTAAAGCAGAATATATCAAAATAATTGTGATATGAAGAATAAGGATGTTTTTAACTGCCAGAAAATGAAAACTTACTTTAGATCACAGTGATTGAGAATGATTTGGCAAGACTTTTATTTAGTAAACTTTAGTTAACATCACAGGTGTTAAACATGAGTATTTGAAACACTGTTAAACTCATCAGCAGGTCCTATAAATACTTTCACTTAGATGTCTGCTTTAATCACTGAGGCATTTTAATAATGTAGTTAATTTCTTGGGGTCCTGTTTTAACACCAGTAGAAACACCTACAATTTTTAAGCAGTTACCTTTCCTGGAGATGTAACATGGTTTTTGAACACATAGCTCTCTTAGAAGGAAAAGAGAGATGAGACAATACTTAATTAGTTTTTCAAAGTAAATTTCAGATTGAAGTAAAAATTAAGAATCCATATTAATGTTAATCCTATGCCTATATAAATAAGTATACTGAAATGCTGCTCTTCACTAGACTTTTGGAATTATTGTCAATTTTCACTATTTTGCCTGCCTCTACAAAAGTGAAAATAAATGATAAATTGTTTTTAAAATACTGAAAACAGAGGCTAGAGGAAATAATAAACTACTATCCAAGAAGCAGCAACATTTTCTGAATATTGCATGTAAACTATTAGCACAACAGCTTATCTGAGTACTTTTAAAAGTCATTCTGTCAAAGTCCATCCCCTAAATCAAAATGCTCTGTTGGATGTAAGGTCACTTTATAAGGTTTAGGCAGCACAAGTCATATTTCACATTATTTAATATTTAGGTTTAGAAAAGACCTCTTAACTGGTCTAATTCATCCTATTGAGTCACTTTATATACTTCTAAAATATGCTGTATATTCCCTGGTTAGTCTTGAATATACTTTTTGGAGTTATTTTTTATTGGGTTTTAAAACACATCATAGTTTATATACTAAATTCAAGATTATCATTTAGTCCTGGGGTGTCTGGGTGGCTTAGTTGGTTAAGTTGCCGACTTCAGCTCAGACCATGATCTCACAATTTGTGAGTTTGAGCCCTGCATCAGGCTCTGTGCTGACAGCTCAGAGCCTGGAGCTTGCTTCAGATTCTGTGTCTCCCTCTCTCTTTGCTTCTCCCCTGATCATGCTCTGTCTGTCTCTCAAAAACAAAATAAAACAATTTTTTAAGTGATTATCATTTAGTCCTGACATTATCAGAAGCCCACAACTTCTGTTGTACATCTCAGATAAATTCACACAGAGACATTGTGGAGGCAATGCTGATCTGGTGGCAGGGCAGCAACTGCTCCAATGAGGTCTAATTTGAGAGACATCTCAAGACCTCACTTTTCAACAATAACAACAACAAAATCATTGACTTGCACGATACTGCTTGAAACACTCCTTTCCCATCACCAGTCTTGTCAGTTTTTTGAGGTACTAAATGCTCTCATTTGAAGACCCTTGCTAAAATTACAATGTATTCCCTGGGCAGAGAAATAGATAAACTTTCTTTCACCCATTAGGCTAAGAAGGGAAAAGGGAATATGCACAGATCAAGAATATCCTGGTGCAGGGGAGCGTGGGTGGCTCATTTGCTTAAGCATCCAACTCTTGATTTGGCTCAGGTCATGAGCTCATGGTTCATGAGATCAAGCCCCATGTAGGGCTTGAGCTGGCAGCGTGGAGCCTATTTGGGATTCTCTCTCTCTCTCTCTCTCTCTCTCTCTCTCTCTGCAGCCCCCACCCCATCTCTCCTTCTGTCTCTATCTAACCCTCCCCCTCTCAAGATAAATAAATAAACTTTTTTAAAAGCATATTCTGCTATAGATGAGAAAGAAGTAGAGTAGAAGACCGGAAATATTCAGGGAATCCAACGATACAGGTATGAAGAGGTGAGTAAGGAGAATGAAGATATAAACAGCTTTGAGGTCAAAAGGAGCAAGAACTAGAACACATAAATTGATGTCCTACCAGAAGCATTTTCATTATTTGTCATTTTTAGGTCCTCTCAAACTTGTGCCACTCCTCATTTTCAAGTTCTCGTGAAGTAATCAAAATGCAGAAGCCCTAATTATCACTTAGAGCACAAAATCTTTATTCCTAATTTTGTTTCCTCAGTTTTAGATTACTGTGATGACATTGGCTTCATCTTTTCACTGCTAGTGATAATGCTAAATCTCAGCTCCTCTACTTCAGAGTTATTTTACTTTGAGAGTTTGAGCAAACACACAATGATTTAAAACATAATAAAGCCTTCTTTTGGACTACCAGCCAATGCTGACTTTAATAATACTCTCAACTCTGATATCAACAAAAATAATGTCTTTATTATTTCCTATCATTTACTCTCCACTTAGAATTTGATATAAGTTCCTTTTATGAAAATACAATAATTATGTTCATTTGCATAAATTTTATTTTAATTAATTTTTTTCATGGAATTTTAACTTACCATTCCTATGTACCAGTAAGAATCAGGTGAGTATAAGTCAAAGGTATTGTTCAACTATACTGCTTTCTCAAATTAACTTCATGTATAATACTTTAACATACAAAAAATGTAAATTGTAAGAGCAATTCTTATCTAAGAATCATGAAATCCAGTCCAGCAATTATCTACTTCCTTTTACTCTCACCCCTCACCCACTGTCTAGAGTGCAATGAAGGCCAGACTTGCAAGGTATTTGTTGAGTACCTTGTTGAGACTCCCATCAGCCTAAAAGAATCAGAACCTATGTTAGTCATTTTTCATCCCAAATCCCTATAGTACCTTTCATTATAATGTCCTAGTAATCAGAAGCAAGAGTTATCTCCTCCTCAGCCTCTGAGACCCAAAACTCATGGACATAATTCCTCCTGTTGAAAAGATGTTATAATAGCAATTATTCCTAGGATTTCCTTGGCAACAGGAGCCACTCTAATTGTCCCCAGAACCTCTTCATTCTTTTCAATATTCTTCTCTAAGTCCCTATATATTTTTTAGCATTCAAACTGTCCTCTTGAGTGTCTAATCTCTTAGCATAGCATAGAATTACATGAAGAATTATCTAATTATCCTCTCTCATTTTTCTGGATACTATTAAGATCATAGCTTATGAGTCCTTGGCATTTTTTTGGTGTGTGCTGGCTAATAAATATGACTCTCACTGCATCTAATATTATCTTCAACAGGGGGAAAATATGAACGAAGTTTAATAGGGAATGACAACATGGACCATTATGCCCCACATGTGTTTTTCCTACTTTATATTGTATATTACCAATTCCCCAGAGCTCTTTAACCCTTATGAGCCTGACTCTGCATGTACAAGTTGTAGCTGTGTAATGTAGCTTTTCTTTTCAGTGATTGATCATGAGTCTTAAAGCAGAGTCATGAAATGTATGGGGAAATAGAATCTGAGTTATGTAGCTGCAAGTAAGTACTCAGATAATGCAATTCATACAAAATTCACAAGAGAACTAATATAGCTAAAAGATACAAATCAGATCTCAGGCATTCTGTATAGGATAAATATTTTCACTGAAGACACATTTTTCAAAAAGCATTAGAAAAAGATCTGGTCTCTTAGCAAACAGATCCAGAGAGAAAGGAATAATGTGTGTTGAAAACATAGGGGACGGGATCTGGGAAAGGGAAAGATGGAATAGACTTATGATATTATTTACCATGACATACGCAATGGAAAATAAATAGAAATAAGATGTGAAGTAGACAAGATAAGACATACAAGGCAAGAATTTGAACACATTTTAAAGGCTTAGCAAAACATAAGTGGCCAAAAGAGGAAGGTGAAGATAGTCTTTACAACAGAAGAGTGATTAAAATCAAAGAGACAAAACATTCTATTTGCCAGGAAGAGAAATTATTCTACTGTTGAAGAAATGGTTTTAACTGTAGGATAAAAAGTAGAAATAGTTAATGGGATTCTAGAATGATCTTTATGTAAACAGAAGGTGATATCACCCAAAAGTTGTATTCTGAAGTAATAAAAAAAATAATAAGGTTTCAGGAGTAGAAAACACTTGTCAAGATATCATAAGGCCTGTAGGTAATAATACTGTATAATATATGTAAAAACTGAGTGTCAGAGTAGATCTCATGTTAAGTGCTCTTATCACTAATACTACTAATAATAAACAGAGCAGGAGAAAGCTTTTGGACATTATGGGTATTTTTATGGCATAGAGTGTGATGATAGTTTCACCAATGTGAAACTCCAAACTCATTTATCTCCAAACTCATCAAGTTGTATACATTAAATATGTACAGGTTGTTGTATGTCAATCATACCTAAATAAAGTGATTTTTAAAAAAAGAAAACATCATCAGTACATAAAAGTTAAATAAAAGATATTTCTCAAATGAAACATGTACCCTTCAATTAGATAAACTTCAGTACCAGTATGAATTTGACAAGGTGTACCAGTTAGAATTCTGGCATGACAAACCACTGCAAAATTTAGTGGTTAAAAACAAAAAGTATTCGGGTGCATGGGTGGCTCAGTTGAGTAACTGACTGACTCTTGATTTTGCCTCAGGTTGTGATCTCAGGGTTGTGAGATTGAGCCCCATGCTGGGCTCTATGCTGGGCTTTGAGCCTGCTTAAGACTTTCTGCCTCTCCCTTGCTCGTGCACATGCGTGCACTCTCTCTCTCGACTTTTCTCTCTCTCTCTCTCTCTCAGAAAAAAAAAAGAGTATTTGTGTAGTTCAAAACTATCTGATCATTTCTATTGACCTTGGTCATAATCAGCTGATTAAAGCCCCTATGCAGCTATATTCAGCTGATAACTCAGCTGACTGGCTCAGGAGGGCCTTAGTTGGGATTATAAGACTGTATGTGGCTTCTCATCCTTCTAGCAGACTAGGCCGAGTTTATTCACAAGTGTTAGCAGTGATCCAAGAGAAAGCTGAAGTGTGCAAGATCTTTTATGGCCTAGGTATAGAAGACAAACCATTACTTCTATTACATTCCATTAGCTAAAGCAAGAGACAGCCTATTCTAGATTTAAGGAGAGAGAAAATAAACACCACCCCTATATGTGATAGGCTGCAAAAATCACATTGGAAGTGGAGAAGAAAAGAGGGATATGTAAGTGTTAAGTCACACTGACCTGGAAAAAAGTGACATTCAATGACTGTAACTTAGTCTTTAATGGGATGGCTTAGAGTGGGCTAAGGAAGAGATGGAAGACTAAGATGGATTCATTATATCCTATAAGAAACACAGAGTCTACAAGAAGACAGAAGCAGGGAAGGCTGTAAAATGGAAATGCAGACATATTGATAAGAAGCTATTAAGATAGTTAAGTGAGAGAAAATAGAGAGTAGCAATTAGATTGAAGAATTATTCGGAAGTAAATGTTTCACAGATTGGATGTTGGCATATATGGGTGAAGGTCAGTGAGTGAGGAAGAACTAAAGAATATGAAGGGTATAAGTGTAGACAACTGGGCTGGTGTAGCACTATTCACTGAAGAACACTACAGGGTAATTGGTTGCTCCTTTTGTGTTTGAGGAGTCAGGGAGGAGCTGTTCAGAATTAGCAGAGTTTTGGGAATGTTAAGTGTTCATGCCTCTGGTAATGCTGCATTTCAATGACGTAGGAGAAATAGAAGTCAAACTATAAATTGAGGCAAGAATGAGAAATTAAGCAGAGACTTCTTGTGCAAATAATTCTTTTATGATGCTTCTCTGAAAATAGATGAAAGTTATAGGATGTAGCCAGAGGAGAATGAAAGATTGAAAAAAAAGTTTGCTGTTTTAGTGTTTTCTTACTTTTGTCTTTAGGATGGGAATGGCCTCAGAGCTTTTATAGGCTTTCGGGGGAAAGGAGAAATTAAATATACAGGTGGTCAAAAGGTTGGGAAATGACTGACTTTTGAAAAAGAAGAAAAAATTTTTAAAATGTACATTAGATCCTTTTTTTATGTGACAAGATCAGAAGTTGGGAGTTAAATGCCTCATAAGCTCTTTTCTCTACTCAGATGGTTTGGTTAGCAGAATAGAAGATTTAGGAAAATGAACAAGACATAGAATAGCTCCCTTAGGACATTTGGAGAGAGAGCAAGCTGAGAACACATAGAAGGACTGTGAAGGAAGGTTGAGGTTACTCCTAAAAAATGAATGCTTCTTTGTGTTGCCAGGAATGACCCTTGGCCTCTCCATTGGCGTTAATACACAGCAATTTCTAATCAGCTCTTCCAGAGGCAGGAAACCCCATTCTACACATGAAGAAGTGAAGGTTTCTGAAGGATGCATTAACTGATCACCCAACAGAAGGAGAAGGAACCAGGATTTCAATCCAGGTCTATTTGGTTCCAAAACAGATCTTCCCACATCACACTTGCCCTAAATTTCAATTTTCTGTGGTTTTCTCCTGGTGCTTGCCCACCATTTATGACTACGCAGACCCCATCACTGAAGAGAAAGAGCTTCTTCCTTTATCACAAGTATGAGTCAAGGGTTTGTCCCTCCTGAGGAACCGTTTATAACTAGAGGAGTTGCTGCCAAGACAGACACTGCTGACTCCATCCTCACCCACCCATGGTGGGTGCCCACTCAGGCAGTAGACTTGTTGATCTGCTCTCTCTGACAATTTATCAGGAGAAACAGGAATTGTAAGGATGCAATACAGGACAATGGTGGGGTGGCATGCACCCCAGATGTAGGGTATTTCCTTTAGGGAAAGAAGTATCTATGGAAGGGAGCAGTGCTTGTTGCATTATTCTAGTAACTGCCTGAGAAATCTTTCATGCAAGATGATCCTGGCAAAAACAATTTTTTTTAATTAAAAAAAAAAAAGACTGAGCAGATAATGGAGAGTGTCAGAGCAGGTTATCCCCGAGTACTTCTAAATCTGGTGTCTGTTCACCAGAAACACCTCATTTAAGGGGTTCCTAAGGATCCACCCACTCATGTACTCCAAGAGACAACAAGCACGGGGCACCCCACAACAGGGAACAACTATGATAAAAGATGACAACACTACCCAGAGTTAATACAAAAAGGGAAAACAAGGCTTTAAAATAGATTCGAAATAAAAAGTGCATCCTGGACTAAATTGGACCATGCCTTTCAGAATCCAGCAGAGCAGAAGTCCTGGAAGGTCCATAGGAAATGACTAATGGCAGAAGCAGAAGGAATAGCAAATTACGATTAAACAAAGTGTTTGGAGGAACAACCCAAAGCACTTCTTATTTATATTCCAACTAAAAATAGGTTCTTTGACAAATAAGTAACATGGAATAATAAAAACCTGAATAAATAAGACCTCCAAGACTTAAATTTGACATCATTTGGAAATAGCTTCAGCGTGAAAGTCAGGACTGAGGACTCATATCCTAGAGATGGTACATTGTGTGAAAAGGACAGAAATCATGATCACATTCATAAATGATGTTTTAATTTGTTGCTTATTGTGTAAGTTAAAGATGGGGCTTTACCCTCACTATTATCTCCACTCAAAGAAACAGTTCCTGCATCTTGTTTACTTCTCATATTCTTGGTCATTCAGCTCCATAAGGAAAATTCCAGGCCCATATGACTTTACTGGTGAATTCTATTAAACATTTAAGAAATAGTACCAATTCTACCGAAAATGTTCTAGAAAATAGATTATGAGTAATCAATTTCCTACTCATTCCATTAAGCCAAACCAGAGAAAGAAAACCTTCATATCATTATCTTTAATGAGCATAGACACAAAAACTCTTGACAAAATATAACAAATGGCAATATGATCCTGCCAATATATAAAATAATAAGGTATCATGACCACATGTAGTTTATCCAGGAGAATTTTAGTACTATTCCCCCCCCCACCAAGGAATTTGTTCATTTCACATAAATTTTTAACTCTAGTGGCATAAAATTGTTAATAGTGTCTTTTTATTATCCTTTTAATGTTATAGGATCTGTAACAGTATCACTTATTTCATGCCTGATGCTGATAATTTTTATAATCTCCTTTTCTTGTTAAGTCTAGCTGGAGTTTTATCAATTTTATTCTTTTCAAAAACCGGGCTTTTGACTTTATTACATTTTTTAATGTTTTTCCATTTAATTGTTGTCTGTTCTGCTCACTTTGGCTTTTATTTCCACTTTTTTTTTCTAGTTTGTTAAGCTGGAAATTTATATCATTGATTTGCAACCTTTCTTCTTTCCTTATTAAAGCATAAAAGACTATAAATTTTTC
This sequence comes from Crocuta crocuta, assembly GCF_008692635.1. Classification (NCBI taxonomy): domain Eukaryota; kingdom Metazoa; phylum Chordata; class Mammalia; order Carnivora; family Hyaenidae; genus Crocuta; species Crocuta crocuta. The sequence continues at coordinate 1,292,964 of NW_027531999.1, forward strand.
TCTAAGCACTACTTATACTTCAGATTCTTTTTTAGTTTTTATTTGATCACAGAGAGTTTTTTTTTTTTAACCTGTAAGCTCTCTCTCTCTCTCTCTTTTTATCCATGGGTTACTAAGAAGTGTGCTTGGGAATTTCCAAATATTTGTATTTTTTTGCCCTTATATATTTCTGTTACTGATTCTAGCTCAATTCTAAGGTGGTCACAGAACATGCTTTATATGATTTCAATTCTTATAAATCTGTTGATACTTTTACAGCCCAGGATATGTTATATCTTGGTGAATGTCTCTTGCACACTTGAAAGAGATGTTTTCTACTCTTGTTAGATAGCATATTTTATGAATGCTAGGTATGTCAGTTTATGTGATAATGTTGTTTGTCTGCTGTAACCCCACTGATATTTTAAATCTACTTGTTCTGTCAATTACTATGTATACATACTGTTGTCATTGTGGATTTTTCCTCTTCTCCTTATAATCTGGTCAGTTTTTGCTTCGTGTATTTCAAAGCTGTTATTAAGTGCTTTTATGTTTAGGATTGTTTTTGCTTTTTTAATTACTTCAATCAAGGTCAAGATAAAAGAAGCAGAAAATGATGAGGCAGAAATGGAACATTTTTGGCAGAATATTTTTTAAAAGATTTCCTTAAAATAATTTGTATTTCAATATTCCATCAAGTCATCCAGACAGAAATGCATTTTAATTGTCAGGATACCCTTCATTGTACAAATAAATTTCCACTGCATTATGAATGGTACAGAATAGGGTGCAGAGGAGGCAGCAGGGAAGTTTTCAAAGACATCTCTAGATGGATTTCCTTGTCAGGCATTCTTCATTCAGGAAGTCTCCATGCATCAACTGGCTTGACTGTTCACAACCATGTACCTGGCTTGGAGGGGATGGCTGGAAACAACACCTGCATAGGGAAAATTGTAATTATCTTTTCAAATGTGAGACAGTAGAAAGCACTGAAGAAGGAAACTGATGAGTAAATTCTGGGTTAATACTTCCAACTTTTACAAATAATCTCTCTTCTTATTTTACAGCATATATAGAGATCCCTCTCTGCCAAACAGTATTTTATTTATTGTTTGAAAAGCTTCAAAGGCAACCTGGCCAATTTTATTCCCAGGGGGTTGGTTCACCATCTGCTCCAGCAGTAAAACTTCATAGCACTTGGTAAATATCAGTCACAGGCTATGTCTACACAGCAGCAAAAAGAAGCAAAGATTTCATAATGTTTTAATTATTTTTGGTTACCCGATAAGAGAATTTGACTTAGAATATGTTCTGATTCACATTTGTTAATTGATAATAATCCTAGTAATTAGATATTAACTAAATTTTGACTTTTAATAATGTTATGTGACAAAAGTAGATTTATAAGATGCCTTGCCCTGAATAAAGTTTATGCAGATAGAATAATCCCATTGTATATTTATATTTATTCATCTAACAAATATTTACTGAACACTCATTATGTATCTGGCACAATTCTGGGATAGAAAATAAATTAAATTAAATTAAATTAAATGTGGCTTACTTTACATTTAATGTAAATATAGTCAATAAGTAGGTGAAAATATGTCAGTAATAAGTGCTGAAGGGTTAAAGATGACAAAGATATACTTTTGAGAGGTGGTCAGGAAAAGTTCCTCTGAGGAAGTGACGTTTCAATAGAGACATGAATAAAGTAAGGGAGTGAACAAGGCAGTTATATGCGGTAGGAAAATCATCCTAGGCAAATAGAATAGCTAGTACAGAACCCTTGAGGCAAGAGCCAGGCAAGGAGGCCAGTGTGCCTCATGAAAAGAAAGTAAATAAGAGGAGAGCACTAGGAGATGAACTTCAAAGTGCCTGGGGGTGAATGGGAGAGTGAGATCACTAGATGCCTTTTTCTTTCTATTCCAAGTGTGATGGAGGATCATGGGAGAATCCGAGCAGGAGAATTATTTGATCAGGCAATGGTTTGATGTTTTGAAAGGATCCCTTGGGCTGCTGAGTGGAAAAGAAAACAGACTCTATGGTTATAGGCACAAAAGTGGAAGCAGAAAGACCAGCTAGGAAGACATGGCATAGAGCCCAGTGAGGAGGGTGGTGGCTTTGAATAAGCTGTAAGTAAAACAAATGAGAAGTAGTAGGATTTTGGATCTTTTTTGGAGAGCTTTTGCTACTAGGTCACATGTGTGAGATAAAGAAGAGCCCATGTCTCCAGGTTTAACAGGTTAGCAGCTGGGTGAATGGTTAGGCCTGTTACTGAAATCAATATATCAAAAATTATATGCTTATCTATATGAGATGTTAATCAGGCAATGTGTAGAATTCTGGAATTTAGGAATAGACGCCAAAGCCATTAAAACAAAATTGGGAGTCACCAGAATATAAACAGCATTTAAACCACGAGGCTGGGTAGAAAAGAGATCTGAGGTTGGAGCCTTAGATTAGTCAGTTTTTGGTACCCTGGAGTGCTCTATTAGAGAGTACTCTATCCGAGATATAAAAGAGTGTCTACTGAGGTACAGTGAAAACAAGAACATGTGGTCTCCTGGAAGTCTAAGAACAGATGTGTTTCAGAAGAAAGAGGAAGTGATTCGCTCTATGCATTTGCGTCTTAATGTTTTTTTCTCATTTTATCTCAATAAAAAATCAATGTGAGTAGAAACTAATGAACACATTTTATCAGCAGAAGGGCTAGAAAATTAAGTTGAAGTAAGAACAGAAAATTCATGAAAAATATAGGGCTATATATCAGATTTCCTTATCATAACACAAAACAAAACAAAAAAAACCACCCAGTTTCTTGATTATAAGATCATCAGAGCTCCTAAAATAATAGTACCTCAGATGAGCAACACACGTGTGTATACCTCTGCATTTTAGTTGCTATGTTCAGTGACAATCACAAAATCATTTTCCTTTATTTTTCCATTTCCAGATTATCAGTTATGTGGGTAATCCAATATATTTAGAAATGAATCATTCTCACTAAGAAACTAAAATAACTATATTGAACTCCTTTCCAAATGCTCTATTCTTAGCTGATTAAAGTGGGAAAAAACTTTGAACTTTTACCTATTACTTATGATTTTGAATATTATCTTTATGCTAAAACTAATCTGTGACTGTAAATTTATACTGCCTTAGTCTACATAGAGCACAGAGGATATTATATTTCATTTTCTCTGATGTTAAAAGAGCCAAAACTAGTATATTCCCCTGATAAACACACTGTCTATCTATCCCCACAGAAGCCAGTCTGCACAGTTAATTGCTTGGACCTGACAGTGCAGAGAACAGCATTAATAAATGGGGTGTACTGGGTTGTAGATAGAACAGATGTGAGTTTTCTGCTCCATTGTACGGTGAATTAATTCTCTATCTCTCCATTTATATACTGCAGTCACCATTGAAGACCTGTGTTTAAAGACTCTATGGTAAAACACTCTTCATATGGTTTCCACTATTTCAAAAGTCTCCAGTGGCACTTAAAATTTCTCCTTTAAGGTATAGTCCTTTGTTTCAGTGTTAGGGAGGGGGAAGCTTTAACTTGAAATGCCACTAAAATATGATTTTTGTTTCTAGTTGCTCTAAAAAACTCTTGCTTACAGATCTACTGCCTGGAGAAAGTAGAATAGAATAATTACCTATAACTTTGTACTAGTGGAAAATGTATTTGAAATACATTTTGTAATAAATTTTGCCATTTTATTTTTTATCTGACCAAAGGATGCATGTCTTTAAGCTCCTAGGAATAGAGCATTAGCTAAGGGTTCAGAAGATTGATCCATGAAAAGAATGCACATATTTAAATATCACACTAAAGTAAAAGTGGTTTTTTTTTTTTTTGGTGATAGATTTCATTATTTGAAGTCAAATGTCATGCAAACCTGATGTGTATTTATTGCTTCTCTGGGCACACACGAAACTCTTGTGGATAAAAACATTCTGAGAATCTGTTAGTAGACAGAATTAAGTATATGAAATATGTTTACAGCTCCTGCTTATATTCCAAGTGTTGTGCTAGGCTTTGGTGCTACTCTAGCTTGCTCCTTTCTTGCAGTAGTTTAGAGTAATGCTAAGAAGCTCTGCTTCTGGAAGATTGCTTCTCTGATTAAGATTAAGTGTTCTTATTTGTACAATTGTATGTGACTCTTAAGATTAAGGATATTATGTCTCTAAATTTCTTGGCATAATCCTTACATAGAAAGCTCTCTCTCTCTCTCCTCTCTCTCTCTCTCTCTCTCTCTCTCTCTCAGGTACATACAACCTATGAATTAAAAAACTGGTAACAAATGAAGAAACAAATAGCTTCCTGTGTAACATGGCCCAGGTTACATAGACCATAAGAAGATCTAGAATTTAAACCCAAGGCAGTCTGTCTCCAAATACTTACAATCCCCACATGTATTGATTGCTTAATTGTATGCAAAGCTAGGGATTTACATGCAATATCTTATTCAATTAAAAACAAATACTTGTGACAAAGGTAACATTATTTCCACTTCCAGATAAGAACCCTACAGGTCAAATGTACTAAGTAATATTTCTAAAGCTGCCAAAGTTCATAGAAATAAGAATCAAAACCACATCAATTACAATGTAAACTCTTTAGGGGAGAGACTCATGAGCTGATCTGTGACTAGCACGTAATGAGGAATGAATGGGCCTGATTCAAAATCTGGAGCTTTTTACTCCCTCCACCATGCCTCTAGAAGATCTTTGCTAAAAGTCATGATTCACTGAGTATTTCTATATATAGGACTGCAAACCAGTAACCTAGCTGTCACGCCAAAATGACTGCCACCAGTGCTGCAAGGGTGCAAGATGGATCCCCAATTTCACATTGTATCGTTTATTAAATAGCTTGTTTTGAGAAAGAGAAAAGCCAACCTGCACAGAGGCAGAAAGACAAATATGTACAGGCTCCTAGTTTCCTCATCATGCCACTGAAAGGGCTGGGGCATCTCGAGGACATAACGTGGATTCTGATCCAGTAGCACCAAGTAGAGTAGATCTGAACTATCACCAATTTGTAGAAATCGTCTAGAAATGCCAACTGCCAATCATCTGGAGACTTTGAGACCTGATAAATATGTGGCCTTCTTTATCACGAGAGGAAAGTACTCAAGATGTTTAAAGCTATACTTGCATATAGCTGAACATGAGTCTTCTTGTACAATATTAGCTTGACTACTCATGGACTACTCCAGTCCTCGTAACCATTGAAATCCCATATAATATAATTGGCTTCAATAAATTTAATGTACTACACTTTGCGCATTTTATTTTAGTGATCAACAAATTTAAACATGATGTCAACATAGTATGAATAAAAATGTACATTTAAACATAATTTTACATATCATCCCATAAGTATTGGAAATTTTAATAAATACAGTATTTAATTTTGTTTATTTTCCTTCTATATGTCATCCCTCCCCCACCAAGAAAAAAAAACAACTTCAGAGAGTTGTTTTTAATGATTTTGAATCCAGACATAAATAAAATGGTCTCTAGAGTCAGATGTAACTGTAGTTTAGGAAGATTCCCCACACAGTTGCACCAAAACACCCTGGCTCTTTTATTATTCAACTCAGACTCTTGCTGATCATTTGCTAAATAATACTGAAGCAGAAACAACGTTAAAATAAGAAAAAATAACAGCGCCGTAGAGAGAAAATTAGCTTTCTCACACTTATAGGTAGCCAGGAAAAGGCCTGATATACTTAAGACTCAAACTGATTAATTCCAAGACACAGGATCGATGAACTAATGCCTCAGTAAAATGTACATTGGTCAAGATACAGGCTTTCTGTTTAAGGGTTGACATTTCATATATAAAAAGGAAGCTGAAAGCAACAAATTCATAGGCAAGCTTGACCTAAGGAAAATAGGAAAACACATTTGCTGACAAGGCATCTTATGTGAAAAATCCATAAGCATTGCTAAAGAAACATAAAGTTTCAGAGCATTTATACTTCTTTTTTTTTTTTTTGTCAGTTAAGGAAAAAAAAGCCTTGCTATTTTTTTTTTTTTTTTTTTTTGGTATGTAGAGCATTTATACTTCTAATAATACAAGAACATACCTTGGATTTGCATGTATCTTGTATTTTATTTTAAATTCTCATTTAAATATGTTTTCATAAAAATTCTACTTTTTTATATATGGCAAGCATCACTGTCACACAAACATATCATGCTTTTTCCTGTTTCCATATCCTCTCTTACCCCATGTCATGTGAAAACTTTGGGCTTGCTGAGCCAGCCCCAGAATAAGAGCAGCAACAGGAGAGGCAGTCATGGGATGGTGACACGGTCAAGACAGGCTAGACCATGAAATAGACTTGGAGTTGAGAATTAGCTTTACCTTTTGCTGGCTGTGTGTCCTTGAGTAACTGGTTTAATTTCCCTAAGCTGTTCCCTCATAGGTAAAATGGAGATAATAATTTCCATCACCACAAAAGATGTGGTGAGTTTTATATGAGATCACAAATATAAGGAGTTTTGCATACAGCCTCATGCATAATGACGCTCAGTAATTTTAGCCAAAAATATGATTGTAGCTATTATAAATTATCAGATAGTTCTTAGTAGTTAACTCTGTGCTAACTACTTTACACGTGCAAAAAGATGCTGTAAAATATTTTGATTTCAATTAAATCTCCCTTCAACCTGTACATAATATTAACCCAAGACTTTCCTCAATTTGGGGGTAAGAAATGAGACCACTCTTGCTCCAAATGGGTGTTATCAATAGAAGATGTGGAGAACTAATGGTCAGTTTTTGCCTTTTAGGTTTTGAAAACTCCCAGTCTAGGTAAATGGTAAAAACAAAACAAACAAAAAAGCCACCTTTTGATGTTTCTCTAGCACTTACCCTACCCCTCAAAGCTCCAGGTCTGTCTCTAGCTGGGAAGGGAAAAAAAAAGAAAAGTAAAGAATTGTGGAGGGGGAATTGGAGCAAGGTGGTCAAAAGTACAAATTTCCAGTTATAAGATAACATAAAACATAGTGATACCAGCCAACACTGCTGTATGATAGGCAAGTTGTTAGGGGAGTAAAGCCCTAAAAGTCCTCATCACAGGGACAGTTTTCCTATTTTTTTCTTCTCTTCTTTCTTTTCTATTAATAGTACCTATATGAGAAGATGGATGTTAGCGGAACCTTTTGTGGTAAACATTTCACAATATATGTAAATCAAACTGTCATGTTTGCACAGTGATGTATGTCAATTATTTCTCAATTAAACTGGAGGGAAAAGAATAAAAAATTATAAAGAAATTATACAGAGCTTGGCTGCCTGGATATTGATGCACCTCTAAATTTGAGGAAACAAAAGCAGAGGGTATTTGAGGCCCACTTTCTAGCTGAGCTCTAATTGGCCAACAGATGTGCCTCAGGTCACATGGGTATAGTTGAATGACAAGGACTGCTTGGGATTCCAATGGCAGAGAAGATGAGAACTCTGTTTCCCTCAGTCTCAGCAAGGTTCAGAAAAATAACCATATCTTACCTGAAGCTAGTAGAATGACATAAATTAACCAATCTTTAACTCACCGGAGATGCACTTTCACAAATAGTAGTTTGTACTGTGTGGCAAGAGGCCATTGAAACAAAGGCCAGTAGAAGTAGAATCCAAACAATTGAGCATTTCCTTGGATACCAGCAAAGGACAGATCAAGACCAAGAAGTGGAGTTCTCTCCTCACCAATAGCATAGATTTTTTTGTTTATAAGCCCTGATTCTTAGAATCAACTGCAGGGATGAAGAGAGTAAGGAGAAACTATTCTATATTTGATTTTCAGCTCAAAATGATTACAAAATGTCTATGTTTCTGTAGAATGTATTGCTTGCAGGTCTTGATCCTGGATAAAACTGGGAATCAAGATAGACATTAAGTTCAGTTATGAGAAAATAAAGTTACTTTTTTATCCACCTGGCTTTTTAGCCTGTGAACATATTGTGTGGTCTACATATGCAGCTCTCACAGACTGTACAGGTTAGGTTTGATTACCATATAGCAAAAGAATAAACCATGTGTTAGAGAAAGCTTGTGTTATTAGTCTAACACATCCAGACACCATGACCGCAGTTACAGTAACTGTTACCAACGGTATGGTGGGTCCTAGTATTTGCACAGTAGTGATGTGGTTCTCAAACATGAAGGTACAGGGGTGCCTCAGTGGCTCAGTTGGTTAAGCATCTGACTTTGGCTAAAGTCATGATCTCACGGTTTGTGGGTTCAAGCCCCATGTCGGGTTCTGTGCTGACAGCTAGCTCAGAGCCTGTAGCCTGTTTCAGATTCTGTACTTCCCTCTCTCTCTGACCCTCCCCTGCTTACTCTGTCTCTCTCTCTCTCTCAGAAATAAATAAAGCATTTAAATTTTTTTTTTTTAAAAACATGAAGGTACAAAAGGAGCTTATAAAAACTGCCTGTACCTCAGAAATTATAATCCTGTAGGTCTTTGGTGGAGTGCAATAATCTGAAGCTTTTACATGGTGGCTAGGTTATTTTGATACTGGTTAAGTCATCTTAGCAAAGCTGGTTCCGGGTAAAAAGGAAAGAGAGACAGACAGACAGACAAACTAAAGTATATGACCAAAGCATTGAAAGGATTACATATATACAAAATAATTATGAGGTAGCTGTACTACATTTATTCTTTAGGAAAGATATACTCTGTAGCAATATTTAGAGAATATAAATAGTTAAGTTTAAACAATTGGCTTGCTCTCTAAATATTTCTATTGCTGTTCAAGCAACTACCACCATAAATTATGAAAGGAATACAAAAGTTATTAGAACAATTGTAGAATGCAGGCATTACTTCAATATATAAATCCATTGGAATAGAAATTATTTTACAAGTAAATCACAATAGGAAATATGAGTTAACTAAATGAATGTAGAGCAGCTGTTTTAAAACAAATTTAAGAAGCTAAGCTAGCAGTTTGGTGGGCAAAATAAGATATTTTACTGGCTGAATAAAGTACGGACTGCTGCATCTAAGAAGTCCATAGAAATTAGCCATTGTAACATTGGCCAGAAGATGGGTGATTCAAGCACTTAGAAATAAGAAGCAAATTAACTATGGCAAGACCTAGCCACTCTTATGATGTCTTTTCTAATCTCCCACCCCTTGTAGTAACAGAAGGGTTTTTTTCAAGCTGAGGAAAACCACAGAGACTTTTACAGCATATTAATACAATAATATTATTCTCACAGTTGCTCAATATTTGTAGACTGGGCAGTGCGTGTGTGTGTGAATGCATGCGTGTGTGTGCGTGCATGCATGCGCGTGTGTGCGTGCATGTGTGGGTGAGGGGGTGAGTGTGTGGAAAAAACCGCCTCCATTTACCCAGGACTGTCACAGTTTGATCACTGCAAATTGCATATCTCAAGAAAACTGAGTCTCAGGCAAACCAGAATAGTTGGTCACTCTATTTGTGGGAGAAAAGATAGCTTGTATTGCAAAATATTCTACTCAGAAGAACATGAAGACATTTGTAATAGGAATAATATTTTGAATAGTATTCATGAGTTGTCTTTCTTGCCTTTCTGGATGCAAGACTTTTCAGTGGTTTACCTAAAGCATCCGTCTACCTGGGACACAGCAGATGAACAATTCTTTGGGGAAGAAGGAAAAAGTTTGAGGTTTGCAGTAGATGGGATTCTTGGTGAAGAAGTAGTATAATGTTTGACTTTCAAATATGTAACTCAGAGCTATTGGGATGATAGTTTTGCCACCATCAAAATTATGCCTTGAAATGATTGTTTTTCCAGTCAGCTTGTATTCTTGAGAGAGGAATTACAAGATTGCTTTGTTCCCGTTATACTTCACTGAAATAGAGACTAAAAGACGGGATCCACCTCTAGCATAGAAATGATCTTCTACCGACCTTAAAGAGCCATGTTACTTTTGTGATAAAGAGATTATATGAGGGGCAACTGGGTGGCTCAGTTGGTTGAGCGTCTGACTTCGACTCAGGTCATGGTCTCACAGTTCATGGGTTCGAGCCCCGCGTCAGGCTCTGTGCTGACAGCTCAGAGCCTGGAGCCTATTTCAGATTCTGTGTGTCTCTCTCTCTTACCCTCCCCTGCTCATGCTGTCTCTCTCGCTCTCTCTCAGAAATAAATAAAACATTAAAAACTGTTTTAAAGAAAGAGTTTATACAATACTGAAGAAGTGAAAAAATTTCTCCTCTTGCCCTGGGATATTGTAGAGAGAAGAAGAAAAGTGAGATATAGAAGAGAGATAAGCATGAATATGTCCTGTCTCTAGGTACACTGAAATTATGCCCCACAGGGTTAATGAGGTTTAAATTAGCAGAAAATTTGAAGCTTGTTTTTCAGAGAACTGTTTCTCCTTAATCAGCTATTGTTTCTTTTCAGACTCTACTAACAAATACACTAGCCCTCTGTATAGAAGCCTGGACTTAAGGTCAACTGATATGTTCCGGCCTATAAACCAGCAAGTCCTGCATTCTTCAGCCCCAATGGTCTTAGAAGCCAGCCTATACCAGCTTGAGCTCAGCTATGACGTCAATGTCTATGCAGATGAGCCAAGAAATATCTGATAGTTACTTGTCCTTCATTATAACCTTAAAGTCTCCACCCTCAGAGGAAGACAAGCTTCATTAACTAACATAAAATGCATGAACAGACATGTTTTCTAAGTACACCTGTACAACCTTAAGCTCGCCATTACATGCAATGACAAAGCTTCTCTTTCTAAATATTTATCCTAAATCTTACATATAAAGAATCTGCTTACCCCTGCTCTGGGAGTCACAGCTTTGGATATTATTCTTTGTGATCTCCTTATTCACTGCAAATAAAGATTACTTTGTGTGACAATTCCACCTGGTGTAGTTTCTATTGGTAACTCATCAAGGAGCCAACTCATATGATTCCATTTACACCGCCAAAGAAGAGGGCAGGGTGTCCCCAGTCTCTGATTAGAGGTCAAGAAGGAGACTATCTCACCAAATGCCTGTAGCAATTGGAAGTGTTGACAGATCAAGGTAACTGGTGGCACAGAGGGACCTGGGTTACAATGTTCCCAAACCACCCTTGATTCCCATGTCTTATGGATGTGTTGAGAGTCAATGGATCTGCAAAGATACCTATTATGGACCAGAAAGGTGCCCCCTTCCCTGGCCAGAGTCTGGGAGGATCTCCAGGCTAGTACAACAGATAGAGAATCTGGCAGGTGCCCAAGGTTCTATAATTAGCAGAAATCAAGGTGACACACAGGGCATTGTCAGGCTCAAAATAATTATAATAATGAGTTCATCAGCTACAGACTTAAGCATCATAGGGTATCAGGGCTCTGATTACCGAACTGCACATAAGTTTGCTTCAGCAGTCAGACAACACCAGACTTAATGTAAAAAGGAACTTGAGCCTCTCCTTCTAACTCAAGACCACTTAAGCCCCACTTGCTTCCACTCATACAGTAGACCTCGCCTGAAGGAGAAAAGCAGAAGAGGAATTCTCTAAGTCTGAGACTTGAGTCTCAAGTCTGAGACTGAAAAATGTTGTTCAAGAAAGACTAAATTCTACCATCAGGGTCTATTTAAATAATTAGATATGGCCATGCTCCAAACCAAATTAGACACTTACTTATTTACTTTCTACTCTCCAGAGGGAGGATGTTCAGAAAGAAGTGCAAGTCATTCACTCAAAATAGTAGCTACTTTTCTTTTGTTGGTCTTGAACATCCTTGTTGTAGTATAAGTGAATGAGTACAGGCACTGACCCTTTTTCTTAAATACAGAATCAGTACTCTGGTAAGGGAGAGGCTGTTAAATGTTCACCCAACTCTCTTTTTCTCTTTTCCCTGTGCAAGCAGCTGAACTATATTTATAAGGCTACTTTGCAGGTCATGTCAGTAAATTCTAGCTAAATGAATGTGAGTGAACTAAGAAATGACACTATATGGCTGGATAGTTAAAACCTCCTCTACATACATCTTTATTTCCTTCCCATTAGCTAGACACAGAAAACTCTGAATCAGGTGATATAGCCATGGGCTGGCAGCATCCAAGGTTCCTGAATCATAATGTGGAGGAAAGCCACCCAGTTGACTTTTTATTATTAACCACTCAGGATGGCTGAAACATGAACTTCTCCCAATCTTCTGTGAACTCAGGAAATTGTCCCACTCACAGCCCCTAGTATTTTCTCCCTGATCATATAGTGTTCTCCCACAAATCAATCCCTAGCTAAAGACACAAGGGAACCCCAATGCAGACTTCTAAAGCTCTTTATATATGTGGCTCCCTTCTTTCTGGTCTCTTGCCCTACAAAGTTTAACTATCTTTGCCTCCTTGAACTCCTATCTCTAACTCCTCAACTTAATGAGACATGGCTCTCTATGGATCTCACCTTCCTCCATTGTTGTCTGGAAACCATCTCTAGAAGATAGCCAGAGGCATGATAGTATTCACATTTCTTGTTTCTCTTCTCTCAAGGATCACCAGCTTCCTCTGCTTATTGTGTAGTAAATGCAAATAGCTGCTTCCCCCCTACTTTTTGGTTGTTAACAGTAGGAGGCTAAATACCATTTTCTTTCTTTGATAGAAAGAAGTGGGAGTCCTAAAATGTTACATAATTTGAAATGTCTTTTTTATCATGGACATCACAGGTTTTGTGCCCAAAAACAATTCATTAGAATTTTGCTAACCTTTTCTGTTTATGTAAAGTGTGCTCTTGTTTCCATTTGAAAAATGTAGGTTTTCTACATTGGTGCATAAAATGCATAGCTGGTAAAGAGTTTGAAGTGACTTAATGACAAATGCAACTTTATACAAATATTTTCATACAATTCCAACAAAAACAATGCTATATATTTTAGGATTATGTTTAGGCCTATAGTATATAAAAATCCTTTATGAATGTTCTTTTGCATTTTTAGCTGTTCTTCAATTCTAGAAGGAAAGAAGGAAGGCAGGAAGGAAGGAAGGAAGGAAGGAAGGAAGGAAACTCAATGGCTGTAAAGTTTCACTGAGAAGCTATTAAGACTGTAAATGCATTATCAAAAAGCATTTTCCATTTTATTACATTTGTTTTTCTTGACCTCAGAGCCAAGATTGTTATCTCTTTTGCTGCTAGATTCCTTAGCTCAAAGAGAGCAACTAAGCAATTACAACATGTCTGTAAGTTATATACGAAAGCCAAAATAATTTTATTAAATGGATGGGCTCATACTGGCCAGTTCCTACTGGTAAGGCTATTGTGGTAGGCAGAATTCTAAGATGGCCACCAACATTCATACCCCTCGTGTACATGGCCAGTACTTTCCCTTTAGTATGGATGGGGTTTGTGAATATGGCTGATTAGTTTACATTATATGCAACAGTGAAGGAGTTTTGCAAATGTAATTAAGTCACTAATCAGTTTGATTTTGAGTTAGTCTAAAGGAAGATTATCCCAGATGGGCCTGGCCTAATCAGATGAGCTCTTTAGAAGCAGGTTTAGGTTTTTCCTGAGTTAAGAAAAATTCTCTTATTGTCCTAGCAGTAAACTGCTATGCTGTGGATAGGCTTATAAAGGACTCTCATTATAAGGAACTCTAAGTCTTCAAGTTGCTGAAGGTGGTGGTTGAAGCAAGAAAATAGGAACCTTGGTCTACACCCAAAAGGAATTACATTTTTCTGATAGTTACATTCACTCTAGAGCAGAATGCAGACTCACCAAAACCTTTGATTAGAGTTTAGGTTTGCTTTGTGAGACTCTGAACAGAGAATCAAGTTATGCCATGCCTGGATGTCTGACTTACAGATATTATAATAAATAAATGTTATTTCAAACCAATTGGTTTTGGTATTTTGATATATAGTAATTGATAACTAATATTGCTATATGGGTTAGTAAAATATTAAGTACTTCTACCGGTTTGAAAATAACCTCTCCTCAAACTTCTAAGAACTCCATCACCACCACTCAGTCATTCAGGCTATCATTGTTCTTAGACCTATGGACATTCCCACAGTTCAGCGACTCTAGACCCTTACTTCCTCAATATGGCAGTTTCCCTTCTGATTGGGCAGCGATCAGGCCATACTGATTATTAAATATTTTTAAAATAGCACTTAATACATTCTATGGTGTTTAATTGTACATTATGTCTTAGATATATATGATTATTCCATATATCTAAAAAGTACTTCAAAGAGTTATAGAAATTATAAGGTATAGAACAAGAGAAGTACCTTGTGGATTAATCCATGAGGATTACCTGTCAGCTAGGGAATAGATAGAAAAACAGAAAATCAGGTTAGCAAATAAGGTTTTTGACAATGATAAATACAATAGAGGAAATTAGCAGTGCCAGTATGACACAAATACCTGCTTCATGCCCACTTTGGCAACTTAGTTTTCTGAACTGCCCTATTTTGTCACCACTGCCTTTTTGGCCTCTTCTCTCATTTGCTGTTGCTGTACTTATATAATTAAAATATGATATAATTATATGATTAAAATATAATATAACATTATAATATAATAACCATCCCAAGTATGCATCTAGCATTTTCTCTGTGCCAGACATGGTGATGGTTGCTTAACATTTATTGTTTTATTCAATCCATTCAATACCTCTGTGACTTAACTACCCTTTGAAGTGCTTTTTTAATATACATAATATAGTAAATGTGATATTCAAAATATTTAACAACCAGTATGACATAGTTACTGGCCAAAGTGATCGTTATTGGCAAGCAGAGAACTTCGCAAAAAGGTAGAATATGAGCTAAGACCCAAAGATTGAGAAGGAACCAGCCATGAAACAATATGTAAAAGATGAGGTTAGAAAGATAAACCTTGTCAATTTATTTAAGACCATTCAAGCCAGTGTAAGGAGTAGAATTTTATTTTTAAGTGAAAGAGGAAGTCTGAAAGCTTTGGAGCAGAAAAGTGGCATAATTTAATTCAAGTCTGTTCCCTGTGGCTTTGGTCCACAGCATCTAATAGCCAGTCATGCCAGATTTCTAGATGCTGTACCTAGGAAACTCCTTTCCTACTCTTTTCTCTGTCCACCCTATCAGCACTGTGCCCATGTGGCCTCTCAAGTGAACAAAGTTTAACCTGTTGCTACTTATATTATGCTTGACACCCTGCTTTTTAGGAAAGTGTTAGATCAATCCATACGGCTTCAGAGCTTGCTATATTTCTGAGTATATTGATGAGGGATCTTCTTAGTCTCTCATGCCTCTACTTCTTGGGGAAGCTCAATAAGCTGTTTTAGTAAAACAGCAATACAAGAATGTAGGCTGGCTACATAGAAACAAAATTAACCGCTGCTCTTCTCCCCATCATTCTTTCCTATGCTTTCCAATTTAATGCAGTACTTTGATGTCATATTTTGGGCTAGTATCTAAATCACACAAGATTTTCTGATATAAAAGGGTCAGCACATGACACAGAGGTTCATATGTAATGATCAGTTTTAGCCAGCTAGTGAGGATGACAATCTTGGACTATCTGTCTTCCCCCAGTACACTTTTAGCCTGGAGCAGTACCTTTAAGGAAATGTTCTGCTCTGGCAGCTCATGCTGAGATCTGCATGACAGACAGAAACATGCATTTCACACCTAGAGCTCACGAACTTAGTTTATTGAACCGCACTAATTTATCTCTGCTATACTAATTATCATTCCTCAAAAACTCTCTGCTTCTTGGCTTCTCATTCTAAAATGATGATAATGATGATGATGAAGTTTACAATGATGATATAATAATAATGACCACCACAAATACACATCCACTGTGCCAGGCATGATAATAGTTGCTTAACACATATTATCTCATGTAATCCATGCAACAACTCTGTGACTTGAATACAATTTTAAGCCCATTTTACTGAGAAGAAAACTAAGGCTTAGAGCCTAGAAGATTTCATAGCTTGTGAGAGGTGAACCCAAGATTTACACTCAGAATGTTCTGACATTAAAGCCCATGGCCTTGCCCACTCTGGACTGCTGAGTATTCTTTTCCCTCCAAGCTACCAGTGCTTTGACTTAACTTGATGTGTTTTAGCCTCACTTGGGTAATAATGCTTCCAGCTAATCTTGGGAAAATACTTTCAGTATACTGCCCCTGAATAACAAAGGCAGATCCCTGGTTTTGTTTTTGTGACTTACCCATAATGCATCTTACCATTCTTTCTTACTGAAAGCTACCTACAGTGGCTCATAGATCAAATGTAAACAATGACATGAAGACTTTATAATGTATACAAACTGAGTTATTATTAAATTACTTTGTAAAGGCCAAATGAGTTTTTATAAAAGCAAGAGTTACATTGCTTAATACCCACATTGTTCTCAGAAAAGGATTTAAGGCCATTAGAAATGTAATTTCAACTCAACCTCATGTTCTTTAACACAGCCTTAAAAATAGTAAGAGAAAATTAATTGAAAAGAAATTTATGTTATTAGGTAATACTGTTTGGGTTTTTGCTTGGTCAAAAGTGAATTATATTTGGATTGTAAAGCCAAAAAACATTTAATAGTTTTGTAAAAATCTGTTTTCCTCTAACTGTAATGTTGGGAATGGTAAAAAAGTTTTTCTTCTTGTATTATCTTCTGGATTCCCCTAGTATTTGTATTTGAATATGAAAAACTCTTCTCCTCTTCTAAGCTATGGTAAAAAGAATACTCACATTCACTTTCCACAGATGTTTTGAATTTCCTTTATGTTATGTACTCATTTAATCTGCTTTTCATAATTGGTTTATTTTGTCTGTTTTTCCTTATCTGTCATAGAATAGCATTCAAGGCAATTTATGCTTCTTAACAGCAGGTAGTATGTATTTTGTGGCTAACCTTCTAATGGATGCACACTTCAATGAACAAGATAGAAATATTTTAAAAAGTACAAGTATTCAGGTATCTTCTATCTCCTGGTTGACTACAGCACACCGACTGAGCAATTATATTGTTCCAAATGGAGATGATTCTTTAAATGATATTGCAGCATCACACAGTAAATGGCCCAATGATATTCAAGACTAACCCTTCTTGTTCTTGGAGCACATTATTCCTGCATCTTTATATATGCATCTACATAGGTAAAGATAGACCTGACGTTCTTGTCCTTAGGAATTCCTTTGTGAATTAAGAGATGGAAATTTTTTCAGTGATAAGCCCCAGATTTACAAATAAATTTAAAATAAATTAACAAGCAAAAATAAAATAAATTTTAAGATAATTTTTTCTCAGTTTTAATAACAATAGTATATTCTGAATGTATTTTTGATAAGTGTATTTGAAGTGTTTTCCCTCTATTCTGTAAGCTGAATTTATTTTCTGACTGGTTTGACCCATCATTTTATATTCTAAGGCATAAGAATTGTTATAGGGGTGCCTGAGTGGCTCAGTCACTTAAACATTCAATTCTTGATTTTGGCTCAGGTGATAATCTCACTGTTCATGAGATCAAGCTCTGCATCAGACTCTCTCATGCTGACAGTGCAGAGCCTGCTTGGGATTCTCTCTCTCTCTCTCCCTCTCTCTGTCTCCTTCTTCCCTGCTCATACTCTCTCTGCCTCTCTCAAAATAAGTATATAAGCATTAAAAAAAGAATTGTTATATGCAAAGAATATTTATTACAAATATATATTCCCTTCTATTTTCTTTTGGATATGGATATCCAAGCAATTTTTTAAAGATTTGTTATGGCTGAAAACACATTAGAATAATGGTGATGGTTTATTTATTTATTTTTTAAATGGAGGGCATCTTGAAAATATTTGTTAAAGTACAGGACAGGCAGTGAGAAGTATAAAAATTTTATTATTTTTATATGCATATATATGCATGTATATTGTACTAATACTGTTATTTCCTCATGGAACTTATATAAAGTCCAACAAATGGCCTTTTAGTTTGTTCTAAGTGTGCAATTCAACAACAGCTTAGTCTCAGTTGCATAGCTAGGAACATAAAATTTACATGACTTTTCTCCAGAGTAATATAGATTCTTGGATATATAGTGACTTGGATAAGCTTACTTGGCTATCTGTTTGTGTACATATGTGAAAAGGTGGGGTTTACTTTTTTATTAAAGCACATTGTATTGGCATTTTCTTATATAACATTCAACTCTCCAAGGAAGCTGATACATATAAAAAAATATTAAGTAGCAAAATATCCCATAAAGGTCTGCCTCTTAAGAAGATGTTTAAAAGCTCCGGTTAAGCAAATTTACAGCTAAAATTAAAAGAGATAATTGTGTCTTTTTCCAATTATTGTATGATCCCTTTTCTTCTAGAATCTTCATAGTTAGAGTACCAAGATGTTTTCTATCAGTTTTCCTAGTTTTTAGTCACTTAATTCTATTTATTTCTCTTGAGGTCTCAAATGCTACAATTCATCATAGTTGTTTCCAATTATCTAATTACTGCTCATTTTTATAAGCCAAATTGATAAGGGTATCTACCTTATGTTCTATTGGAAATTTGTCAAATTTTAATTATTAGTTTTGGTAGCAAAGCCTTCCCTATGGACAGTAGAATACTGTTTAAGGATGATTGAAGTAGCCTCAGGGACAGGAGACCATTTCTTTGTGTCTCTTGCTGCCATTAATTCATGTTTTTAAATAAAATCAGACTAAAATAAATGTCATAGAGACCTGCGAAGGGTAACACCAGTTACTAGAAATGTAGTGATGGATTCAGAGAGCTGGGTAGAAGTTGGAAGTATCTGTGACTATTCAGCATACTTAATAAAATCAGGGGTTCCAGATTCAAACTTTCTGGACTTGAGTTCCAGCTCCATCATCTACAAATTGAGCAATGCCCTTAACTTCTCTGAGCCTAATTAGTAAACGAGGGTAATAATAGGTACCATGGACTGTTGCTGGTGCCAGAGATATATCAGTAACACAGCATAATTTATGAGTTCCTAGAACTCACATGGGGAGATAATAATAAATAAATAAAGATAAAATTAGGCAAGATGTGATAAAAACAGAAATAATGTAGGATAAAAGAACAAAGTAAAAGTACAGGAGGGTGGGGAAGCTGTCAATGTTTTAGAAAAAGTGGTCAAAGAAAATCTCGTTAAGAAGATGGGATTTAAAGGAAGTCAGAGAGCAAGCCATGTAGATATTATGGGGAAGGGAGGTACATTCTCGGGAAAGAATGGGAAAAGAAAAACCTAAGCCAAGAACATGTGTGGTGTGTACAAATAGTAGCAGGGAAGCGGCCGGGAGCCGCACCAGCCTCTCTGGATGGCAGTCACAGCAAGGAAATGGCAGTGTTTGCACAGCTCCTGCCATGAGAAACAAAAACTGGTATCTCCTTCTGCTACTACTGGCTCATGTTGGAAATAAGCCTGCTGGTATTGACCAGGCCTCACAATATTCCATATCAGACCAATATTCTGAACACAGATACCTCATAAGGAAAAGCATAGTCCTGCCTTTACAAAAGAGACTTTAGATGAAAGCTCTGTGGATGATTGTCAAAGGGCTCTTCCTATGGGTCTTGCAGATCCAAGACTTAGATAATAAAGGGGGTTAAGAACACAAGAGTTACAATGAGCCTTGCCCCGAGACAAAGAGTCTAATTTAGAGTTAAGGAACAGATAAGGGCAGAACTTAAGTTAATACTTACAGCTTCTTCTAACTGGTGATGTATGGCAGTCCCTTTCCCCAAGGCCTACTTTCTGCAAACACCCTCCCTTACAGGGGCGGCTGGGATGAGGATAGATAAGAGTAGCTAAAACATAACCCAAAACAAAGGCCAACACATTTAGGGCCTCCATGGTGTTCACACATTCAGCATCAAGTGAAAAAGGTTTCCACAAACAACTTATTAACCAGCTCAAAACCATTCATCCTCTTGTGAGCCAGACAGAATGACTCCTCGCCTATCTATATACAACTTAGCCTATGTCCTAATCTTAGCGTTATTAACTTAGAACAAATATGTGTCATCCTGTTTTTCACTAAGAACATCCTGTTATTTCCTTAGTTGTAAGATTTACTCAACCTCACTATGATTGCGGTAATTCTGCAAGAATATTTCCGAAAAACTTGTTCTTGTACACTTTTCAAAGTATCTTATCACAAAGAGTTTCCCATTGTAAACATTCCTTTTTCTGATCTCATGTTGTTGTTGAACCTTTAAATAAAGACACCAAAACTGACAGGACAGAGATGCCTGCCTGGTGATCAGAAAGAATCTCGGGGCTCTCTCACTCTCTCTCGCTGACACCGTTCATCCTTCAGGGACCCCTGGACCTGCTGGAGCCGGCCTCAGGCAGGAAGCCAGTGAAGTTTCAGCAAAGTGAGACAAAGGGAGACTAACAGAAGGTGAATTTTAAGAGGTAGAAGACAGTGAGTGGGATGGTAGCAAATTACACAAGGCATTGAGTCAAGGTAAGGATTTTGATCATTACCTTAAGTGAGATGAGAAGCCACTGGCAGATGTCCTAAAGAGCAGTACAAGCTTGTTTGTTTTATAGACCAGCCATGGCTTATGTGTTGCAAAAGACTATATGAGAGAAAGAATAGAAACATAAGGAAGACTAAGAAGTTAAATAATTGAGGCTCCAACTGGTTCAGTAGCCTAGTGGACATGCTGAGAAATGATTGAATTCCGGATATAATTAGAAAGTAGACCTAAATGAGTTTACTAACATATTGACTGTGGGATGGGAGAGAAAGAGGAGGTATTTTGCCTTAGCATCTGGAGAGAAGAAACTTGCCATCTACCGAATGGTGACAATTAGAGCAAGAACACTGTTGGTGGAGAAGTTAAGGGACATGGTATATATTATGGAGGTTAAAGACATGATATTTTAAAGATGCCCATTGGTAGGTATTTTCTTACAGAAGTCTGAAGTTTGTCAGACAGGAATGCAAAGTTGGAATCAATCAGTGTATAGCCCTATTTCTGAGGTCATGATACCAAATAACATCCTCTGGGTAGCTGTGTTGATAGATGGTGGTTCTAAGAATTGAGCTCTAAGGCATTCCAACATCTTAAGTTAGAGAAGACCATAGAAACCAGCAACTGACCAATGCCCTTGACTAACCTGAGCCTAATTAGTAAATAAGGGTAATATTAGGTACCATGGACTGTTGGAGGAGCACTTAGAGAACTCCAGAGGATTAGGAAATAAGATGTTTCAAATACTGTCAATAGATGAGTGATGAGAAGTGACCACTGAATTTGGTAACAAGGAAATGACTATTGACCTATGCAAGAGAAATTGTGGTAAAATGATGGGGACAAAAGCCCTATTGAAGTGTGTTCCAGAGAAAATGGAAAAAGAGGAACAAGAGACAGTAGCTCTTGGCCAACTTTTGCAAGAAGTTTTGCTACAAAGGAAAGAAGGAAAAAGGAGAGTAGGTAGAGGAGGATGTGTGATCAAAAAATGATTTTAAAAATTTTTTTATAATGTTTGTTTACTTTTGGGAGACAGAGCTAGAACATGAGCAGGGAAAGGCAGAGAGAAAGGGAGATAGATTCCAAAGCAGGCTCCAGGCTCTGAGCTGTCAGCACAGAACGGGACACAGGGCTTGAACTCACGAACTGTGAGATCATGACCTGAGCAGAAGTCTAATGCTTAACTGATTGAACCACCCAGGTGCCCCAAGAAATATTTTTTTAATTCAAAGATTGTTGTGAATATTAAATAAAATAATATGTCTAAGGTAAATAGAATAGAATAGAGCCTGGCATGTGCAAGCTCAGTAAATATTAGATATTATTATTATTGTTATTATTAATTATTCACTAAAATTCTTTTCCATAATAACAGTAAAATGTCAACTCTGTCCTTTTCCTTCTCAATCTCTGACTAACTAAGCAGTTCCAGGATTGTAGAAATATTCAGAAGACAGAGAAATTGCCTTGACTTGTCATGACCAAAGTCAGCTGAATTGGGAACAAGGGAATAGAGATAATTCAAAACCATGAGTTATCAGATAATCCAAACTCTATACTTTTGCTATAGATTTCAAACTTTGCTGCATCTGACACTGTTAACCGCCTCCTCCTTCATGAAGCTCTCAGCTCTCTTGATTCTATGACAACCTGTGACTGGTTTTTCTGCCTTACTGAACATTTCTCTAAATTGTCTTCCTCTTTAAAGTGTAGATTTTTCTCTAACATTCTGTTTTCACTCCTGGTCCTTTCTCTCTCTCCTTCAAGGATTTCAACATCCAGAGAGGCCTCATTCTGACTATGTTCAAACATGAATGCATTTTCTTAACCCTACATTGGTTCTTCCTTCTTTTTGTACTGTTACAGTTGAAACTATCATCATCTTATCTGGTGGCTACAAGAGATTTTTAATCATTTTTAATATCTTTCCTTTTCACTCACCTTCAAATCCAGTTACTTGTAGGGCCCTATGGTTGTCATCTTGTCTGTTTCAGCACCCTCAGCTGCTGTTGATTCCCAAGTGTTTCAAGCCTGATCCTCTCTCAAGAGTGCTAGACTCATGACATCTCCACTTGAAAGAATGCCTAATCATCATCTCAAATTTGACATATCCCAAGTTGGATTCCTCAAGCCTCTGTCACAGTAAAAGACACCCCTGTTCATTCATTACACCAGTTTTGAACTTCACAGTCAATCTTGACTATTCTGTTTCTCTAACATCCACCTCCAATTAATCAGCATATCTTTCAATTATACTATCAAAATGCATCCCAAATACATCTCAAATCTGACCATTTCCCACCACTTCCACTGCCACTCTCATTATCTTTCTTCTAGATTACTGAAATACCCTCTGTGGAGAACATGTGTTAAACAATATCTTGTTCTGTCCTACTGTGGGTACAATGAGTTTTCCTCTACCTGCTGTGATTTGCCATATAGAGAACTATATGCAGATTATGATTTGTTTCATTTTCAGATGAAGTCATTTAATTGTAATTGCTGACTCTCTACATCTTGTTTTCCTTTCTTTTCAGTTGTAGAAGTACTTGTTGATGTGGAAGTGGCATAAAATTGAAGGAACCTATAATATTACATGGAGAGTCGCCTCAAACCACAGCACACCTTACATGTGTCATCATCTAGCCTGACTAATGCAACCTCTAAACTGATCTCCTTGATAAGCTCTCACCTTCATATCTCTATAGACTATTTTTTAACAAACCTGCCAATTGCTCTCTTAACACATAAAATACCACATCAGTCTTCTATTCCAAATCTTCTAAAGTCTTTCCCTCATACTTTGAATAAAATCCAAAGCCATTACCAACACCCTCATGGCCCCGAGTACATGATTTGGTGCTTGCGTACTTCTTCTTCTCATTCATTCTCTACTCCATCTATTCTGGCCTTTTATAATTCTTCAAATATGACTAGTATGCTCCTGCGTGGGCTCAAAACAAAATGTCATCTCTCTTATTTCTGCCATCTACTCTCTGATCAGTTACATTCATTGGCAAAACTTAATGAAAGCTCATCTGTTGAGGAAGTCTGGAAAATGTCGTTTGCAGACTTCTAGTTTTAATAGTACAGAGAAGAGAATAAATGAACAAGTGTGAAGCTAAGAACCAATAAACAACTCTCTATTGCCCTTGGCATAACATAAATGGCACAATAAATATTTATCGAGAAGGCAAAATGAGTATGTTCTCCTCAAAGTTTCTCCTGTTAATCAGCACGTGCTCATAGGTTCTGAATAATACAGAAAGACACAAATAATGGTAATGGAGGTGGTGATCTGAGAATTGTATAATAAGTAGGTGCAATATTCCTGAAAAATCATATGGAGCAAGCCAATGCAAGAGACTCTCTTCTTACCAGTGAAAAGTTGCATTACACAATCTCACTGACTGATACTGATATTCAAACTCTCTTCCTGAAAAATTCAGATATGATGCTGGCCTAAAGCTGTAGCCCTAAAATCTAAATCTGGCAGTGATGATGGGGCTAACATGAGAGTCACAGGGCATGAACTGTGGGAGATCTAATAAATGATGGCAATCAAGGACAGAGCAGGACTTAAGCCAAAGTGGTAATAAAATTCAAGCATCAATTTCATGAAACTAGGTGGTGAGGCAGAAAACAAGTAGTAGGCATCAGGACACGAACTAGTCACCAGGGTTATAGAGAAAAGTTTCAGAATAAAGGACAAGAGGCAGAGTTTCAAAAAATCCCTGTGGAACTGGGATGTAGCTCAATATAGTGTTTTAAAGAGAAGCTGTGTTTCTGTATTCTATGTGGGGAGGAGAAGACTTGCTATAAAATTGGGAAAACACATGGCAGATGAAATTTAATTTATTTTGATTCCATTAAGTTCTAGACACTATGATAAGCATTTTATATGAATGTATTATCTAGTTTTCAGTTCACAAATCCCCCGTTATTCATGGTCTCAATTTTACAACTGGGAGTAATGATACCCAGAGAGGTTAAGTCACTTTTCCCAAGACACACAATTTAGTAAGGGGTACAGACAAAAACAAATAATGACTTAATTTCACAGCCCATGATCTTTCCCAGTAGCTATATCTCCTACTAACAGCTGCTGGCATCACATATATTAAACATATAAGACACATACATACACATAGAGGAAAAAAACATTTTATCAATAATGCGAAATATACTTACAATTGCCTTTAGAACATATATGGTGAACTGATTTATCTTGCTAATTATGTCTCTTATATTAATATTACAATTTTCTTTTTTGCCCAACAGCACATTCCAAGCAATGAAGGAAGGCAGGAACACAATAATGTTGGCTGGTGGGAATGCACATTTGTGATAATAACTCACAAAACAATGTACACATGGCTAATTGAGAGAAGAATGCATTTTTCTACATTTTTTTAATCAAAGCAGTATTCATTTTGTGTTAAATGTATATTTATGATAAACCACCTATTGGAATTTCTTCATGCTCTTAATCACTCTTATGAGCTTAAAAAATGCAAAATATAAATTTGAACTTTTGAATTCTATTGTGAAGACACTGCAGTCAGGTGCTGTCAAACCAGTCTTTGGAAGTTTTTTTAAAAAGCTGTAGAAAAACACGTCAGTTTACATTCCACCTTTTCACTGCTTTTCACAATGTGTAATGGGTTAAAAACAATGGGCTATCTCCGAATGAAACTGAAAATGTAGCATTTATATCAGCAACATCTATTTCCAAGCACAGTTTTCTGGCAAAGCCCCAGAAGAAATACAATCAAAAGACCAAATTTTACACACAATTTAAAGATGTAAATTAAAAAAAAAGGTGACTTAAGGAAATAAGGTATTTTTCTCTTAGATCTTGACAGCAGGTAACATTTTACCTGAAAATTGTTTTGTTATAAAAAGCTAATGTATGTAGCAAAGATTTGCAATTGCTTCTGCTCAATTCCCATCTCCCCTGTTGACTCCCACATTCTTTAATGGAACTACTATCCTTTACTCTTCCTGGAGTGTTTTAACATCTGTAGGGCACTTTCCCACCTCCATTCAACCCACTACAATTTGAATCTGCCAACTGGGACTGTTCTACCAGAATTTCTAGGTGCTATATTTAAAGAGTACTTGACAGTTCTTACCTAATTCGACCTCTCGAAAGCATTTTATACTATTGACCATTAACTTGCCTTTGAAATTTTCCTCCTTTGAGTTCTGTTTTAACATTCCTCTCTGGTTTTCTTCCTTCCCCTCTAACTGCCCCTTCACAAAAATCTCTTGAAGCTTCTCCCTCTTTATTTGTCAATGCTCTAAGAGATGGTGTTCAATAAGATTTACTTCTCAACACTCCTGGATAATTCATTTTTGTGATCTTATCCACTCTAAATTACTGTTTCAAAAATATATTTCCAATCTTGACTTCTCTGGTTAACTCTGGACCTTCTCATCATACTGCACATTGGATAATTCCAGTTGAACCTCCATATATACAAAACAAAAAGCAGACCTATCATATTGCCAAACAATCTGCTCACTCCCCTGTGTTCTATATCTTATCCAATGTCATGACTATTCATGTAGTTTTCTTAGTCCAAAATCTGGCAGTTGTCCTTAACTCTACCCTCACTTCCAACACCCACCATGCTCAAAAAAGAATTCATATAAATTCTACAATTTTAATATGTGAAATAGTTTCAATTGCCTCTTTCTTTACCACCTCTCTTACCTACTTTCACTCAAATTACTTTAACAGCCTCTTTTCTTTTTTTCCCTGATTCGGGTCTTGCTTACCTCCAGTATAGTCTCTGCCCTTTATTTATGATAATTCTCTTCCAGTAGGTTGCCTTTTTGTTGGTTTCCTTCTTTGGGCAAAGCTTTTTAGTTTGTTGTAATTCCATTTGTTTATTTTAGCTTTTGTTGCTTGTAAATACTTTGTAAAGTGACAGATGTTAACTAGACTTATCATGGGGATCATCTTGTAATGCATAACTATTGCAAATCACTATGATGTACACCTTAAACTAAAAGGATATTGTATGTCAATTATACATCAAAAAAGAAAAGCGTGTTGTATGTGTGTGTGTGCGTGTGTGTGTGTGTGTGTGTGTGAGGATCTTCTCATCATGTCACTGTCCAGTTCTTGAAATATCCTACCAAGACCTTGTGTCTCCTGCCAAACTCTCAGGCATTGGATACAAGGTCTTTCAAATTCTGACTCCAGCTAACCTCTGTCAGTGTCAACTTCCATCTCAATACCTGATCCTAGTATTTTAATAGTTAAAAAACAATCTATTAAAGTACATAGTTTCTTGGGTGCACCATTGTATTTTTTCTTATCTTGCTTGGCATATGTCACTTACAAAGAATACTATTTCCAGTATGTCTCCTCATTTGGTTCACTCTCCCTACCCCTACTTCTTTTATATTCAAGTGAGAAGTTTCCATGACTCACCCTTCCCAACAAGCGTGTGTGTGTGTGTGTGTGTGCGCGCGCACACACACACACACACACACACACACACAATTTGGGCCAAGGGCTGTATCTCTAGACCAGAAGTTTTGGACTTCAGAACTGATGATATTTTGACAAGAATAATTCTTTGTTGGGAGGCTGTTTTGTACAGTGTAAGATGTTTAGCAATATCCTCAACCCTACACCCATGATTCCAATAGCACCCTTGGCCTACAGTTATGACAACCAAATATTTCTCCAGGAATGACAAAATTCCCTTGAGAAGGGGGTGGCAATTGCCTCTTGCAGAGAACCACTAATCTAGATTTTCACAGCTCCCTGTTCTTACCTTCAACAATGAGCAAAATGTATTTGGTCTCTTTTATTGTGTATGCTTTCTAAAAGCATAAAGAAAACAAAGAAACTCTTTGAAATTTATCTTACAAAATCAAAGTAACCTAAAATTATAGTATACAGAAGTAATAATTGTACTTTTGTACATAGATGCAAAATGTTAAAATTAATAACAAATGGAATTAACAATGAGTTAAACAAAAATATACCATTATTAAATCAAATTAACTTTATAATTGCAAAAATCCTTCAACAAATATCAAGAGATCAAATTAAAAACCGACTGTACTTGTTGGTCGAAAAAGAAAATATAATTATTCCAGTAGGTACTGAAAATATATTCAATTTTTTTCATTTCTCTACTAGCAGAGTACCTTGTTTCAAAATGACATTTTCTCCACTTCCAGTCAAGAACAACTGTTAAATTATCCTGAAAGTAAAATGAAAATTACAACATTGAATAAGAATTCTATGGATGTTTATTTTAGTTGCTTATCAGACATGGTAGAAGAGAGAATTCATGAAATGGAAAAGAGATTTGGGAAAGACCTATAAATCAGGAAACAAAAAAGGATAGAAAATATGGAAAATTATATGATAGACTCACAGAAATGGCAAAAAAGATTAACAGAAGGAGATGAAAGAGAAAATGAGAAAGAATCAACATTTGGTAAAATAATGGCTAGAAGCATCAAGCCAGGTATTCAAAAGCTTTACAAATACTAAATGTGATACATTTTAAAAATACACGATAAAATGCCTAGGCAAATTTTATTTAAAATGTTAATGTTCAGTAAAATAAAGAGAACAAGAATATAGAGCAAAAAATATATGAATAATGATCATAGGAACAATGAGAGTGATATCAAAAACAATGGACCAGAGAACACTGGAAAATATTCAAATTGCTAAAAGACAATGACTGCCCACACTATATTCTAAACATACACAGATACACATCACTGGAAAATGAAGGTGAAATAAAAGTACTTTTAAGAACAAACACTACAGGAATTCTTTTCCATAGATCTACACCAAAGAAATAGCAAAGGGAGATCTTTAGGACAGGACACAATCTCAGAGAGGTAGGAAGGGATGACGAGCACTATAAAAGGTGAATATGAAGATAACCTAATAAATATTGACCATATAAAATTATAATGATAATGTTTTATAGGAACTAAAATATAGGCAGAATTAAAATGTATGAAAATAGTAGCACAAAAGGTGAGAGAGAAATAATGTAGTTAATGAGTTCTATGATCACCACCTTATCTAGGAAGTCCTCACAATGATAATTTATGTTTTAATAGATAAAGAATTCATGATGTTATCTTCAGGTTAATCACTATAAGAATAGTAAAAGAGTATATAACAATCGACTACAGCTAGAACATAGGACGTTTAAAAAATATTTAACACTGAAAAGCAAGAGACTAGATGGGACAAATAATGAACAGATTGTATGTTGATAGATTTGGTTACAAATATATCAGCCAATAGTTTAAGTGAATTTGACTAAATAAGTAAAAGACAAAGATTATTAAACTTGATATTTAAAAACTTGCAAACTATATACTCTATAAGAGATAAAATTCATATAAAAATATGCAAAGGGTCAAAGTAAAATGATCGGAAAATTAAAAGAATGAAAATATTACCAGAGGAAATGGGAGTAGCAATGTTATCATACAAAGTAGACATAAAGACAAAAAGTATTGATAGCTGAAAGGGGGATTTTCGTAACATTAAAAGGCAATTCATCAAGAAGATATAACAATTTGTTTGCAACTAATAATATAGTCTGAAAAATATAGAGCAAAAATGGGTGGAAAAAGAGTAAAATTAATAATCAGACTGGAAAATTTTAATAAACCTCTCTCAGGGGCTCCTGGGTGATTTAGTTAATTGAGCGTCCACTTAGGCTCAGGTCATGATCTCACAGTTCCTGAGTTGGAGGCCTGCATCAGGCTCTGTGCTGACAGCTCAGAGCTTGGAACCTGCTTCTGATTCTTCCCCTCCATCTGTCCCTCCCCTGCTTGCTCTCTGTCTCTCTCAGTCTCTCAAAAAATAAAACGTTAAAAAAATTACCCCTCTCAGAAACAGAATAAGCAAAACAAAGACAAAAATAAAAGGACAATTGTTAAAATTCAATTTTAGAAAGATAAATAGAAGCCAAATATTCAAACATAAAGCAATATACTGTACTTCTAAATAATCCATTGATCAAGGAGGACATCAGTAGGGAAATCTTAATCATTTTGAAATGAATGATAATGAAAATATAACCTCAAAACTTAGAGAAAATAGATAAAATCATGCTCAGAATATTTTTGACTCATGGGGCTCCTGAGTGGCTCAGTCGGTTGAGCATCCGACTCTTGACTGAGTCCAACTCTTGATTTCAGCTTAGGTCAGGATACCAGGGTCATGGTATCAAGCACCATATGGAGCCCCATGTCGAGATCTGTGCTGAGCATGAAGTCTGCTTAAGATTCTCTCTCTCTATCTCTGTCTCAAAATAATTTAAAAAAGAAATCTGTCTTAAATCCAAACGTGAAAAAGAAGGGCTCAAAACAATGATTTAGGTATTTTTCTCAAAAAGTTAGAAAAAGGGTAATAGCAAAAATGAATGTAACTAATGAAGTTGCCTTTAAAAAAAANCATTTCTGTATCCCTTGGGTAAATAACATTTAAAACTTTTATAAAAACTAGTAAAATCAAGTAAAAAATAACTAAAAAATGACAAAATCAGGAATTTATACTTGTATCCTTACAGTTAACACAAATATTAAAAAGATATTATAAATTATATTAGCCAAAATTTGAAAGTTTAGATAAAATTGACATAATCATAATATATAAGGGCACCTACAAAAAGCCATGTTTCAAACATAGTAAAATATTAAAGTTTTTTGCTAGAAATTCAGACTGAGGCAAGGTTGCCTTTATAAGCTATCATTACTTCTATTCATCATACGAGAGGTCTTAGATGATATATACAATAAGACAGAAAATGGAAATAAAAGCAATAAGGATTGAAAATAAATAAAATTGACCCTGTTCTCAGATGACATGATCATATGCTTATGAAAATATATATATACATATATACCTATATTGGATAGCTGGATGGTATATAGCTACTGATAGCTAGCTAGCTAGTTCGATGATAGATAGATAGATAGATAGATAGATGATAGAAAATAGAGATAGATGAAATCATTTGTATACATATAAACGTTAAAAGAATAGAAATAGCAACTTGTGGGGTGCTGGCATCTAAATGCTAACAATGTGAAGTAAATAAAAATGCATACCATTTTAAGTAAATTGATGCAAAGTGAGAAAAAAGAATTAATTCAACTTTCAGCTTTATCTTTCAGCAGCTTATCACTGGACATATGGAGAAGAAAATATGATTCATGGAGTTGTGTAGCAAACAATATATAACTAGTCATAATAATATGAACTCTGTTTAGCACTCTTCAGCTTTTAAAATCAATCTAAAGACAAGCCTTTAAGACTGATTATAATGACAAAACAGAATGTAAATAAACTATACTGCAAGAACAAAGGGTTGTGTTTAAGTTGGATTTTCCTAGAATGAGACCCTGAGGATGTGGATTTGAGTGCAATTCCTTTATTGGGGAGAAAATTCCAGAAAAACACCAGCAAGGGACTGAGGAAATGAGACTGGGAAGGAAAGGACACCAATAGAAGAAACGCTACTGATCACATTACTTTCGAGGACATCTGAGCCTCAACCCCACTGGCAACTCTAAGAGACAGTGTAAAACCGGCCTCAGACTTATTTTCTACTGAGGGACGAGGAACCTGGGGTAGTTATCCTCCAAATTCCACCAGCTATTTGCTAAAGCCTAATACTAATGACCTGCCCTGTGGGGAGCCCAGGTGTTTACAGAAGACACCAACACTTATGAGGACAGGAGTGCTGCCAGGCTATGAGAGTGGCATCAGTAGCTTCTACCAATGTTCCCACCTTCCATTGCTCTGATCCACCCACATCCCTAGGTAACATCATGATTTGCCGCCTCTTTTTCAAGTTAATGGCCAGTCAGAATTTCCTTAGAAAAGAAGACTTATAAGGTAAAAGGCTTTCTGGGACAAGCTGCTATCTTAGGTGTTCATCTTTTCCCTTCTCTAGCATTCATTCCACTTTCCCCTAACCTTTGGACATCCTTCTGTTCTCAGTTACTTGCTTGGTGGATCTCCCACACCTTCATTACGAGCTGTCTGAGCCCCTGGTCACCTTGCCCTTGCCAGGCCCTGGTCATTGAAATTGCTCATTTATAATTATCACTGCACCTGGAAACAGTGAGAGGCAACTTGCGGAATGCCCTGAATCCTGAAATACTCCTCATTGCCCCAGTGTCTCCGTAATAATAAGGCCAATTACTCCTGGCAACGTCATAACTCCTTTATTTGGCTGTTGGTCTTCTGGCATGAGGAGCCCAAAATGACCGCGTAGCAGCTTTAGGTTTAAATTTAGTTGAACATTTACTGTGTCCTTGGCTGTCGTTTCCACCCTACTTCACACCTACTCAGGCAACAAGATATTTAGTCTGTTACGGACCTAATTGCAAGGACAGAAAGCACAAATTCTCTGGATAATAGGAGTGGATAAATAGGAGTAATAGAGAGGTGAAGACTTCCTTCTTCCACCGTTTATTTCACAGACCCATATATTTTGGCTATGCCTAGTACTACACCTTGAAGGACGATGCTCTAATACGATAGAGTGTCTTCCCCAAGATGACATCTTATATGCACTTTGGAGAGACCCTTCCAACATTCTATAAAATCAGCATTTCCTGGGGAGCCTGGGCAACTCAGTTGGTTAAGCAGCTGACTTTGGCTCTGGTCGTGATCTCACAATTTGTGAGTTTGAGCCTTGTATTGGGCTTGCTGCTGTCAGAGCAGAGCCCACTTTGAGCCTCTTTCTTTCTCTTTCTCTCTCTGCTCTCCTGTTTGTGCATGCTTTTTCTGTCAAAAAATAGATAAATATTAAAAAAAAGAGAGAGAGAGCGTGCCTCTTGTTAAACTTCCTTAATCTCAGAGTGAGTCCTTAGTCCTAGGTGATGGTATGTGGGGATCCACTGACAATAAATCAGACATTCTGTGAGCCCTTTGACAATTCTGCTAGCTGAGACACTATTAGTAGTGATACATATCAATTCAGTAAAGATGAAATGCTGTCAATATAACCAACTAGCCAACAAGTGACTGGTTGCATTCCTAAACACATGATGCCACATGGAGGGTTTAATGTTAACTTCTGTAGTTGACTGACCAGATATTCAGCAGTAGATTGCCCTTGCTGAAAGAGAGAATTCGTGCTATTAGGCCCATAGAGAGCTATTATCTCAGCCAACAAACCTTCTCTGTTCATCAGTCAGCCATGCAATCTTAAGGTAGATAAACAGAAGCTGGCCAACATATACTAGACAAATTATTCTGCCCATGTGGTTTGAGTGCTTCTCTGAAACTGATACTCTGTAGTAAGAATTGCAGTTAGAATTGTCATAAAACAAAAAAGACCCACAAACATTTGTACCCCTCCCACATGTGTCCATCTGCGTGCCTCTTCCCCATAGCCTGTGGTCTCTAGCCTTCTGCTCTTACACTGTTCAGATCCCTGAACAACCTACAAAGCTATTCGCCACTTCCAGGAGTGTGTGTGTCTTGAGCCACTTCTTCCTTCTTCGCATAAAGCTAATGACAAGGTATATTGAATGAATCTGTTCACTAGGACAGTTTTTCCATCACTAATAGCTTTCTTTTTCTCCTCCTCCTCCTCTCCTTCTGCTGCTGCTGCTTTTTCTTCTTCTTCTTCTTCTTCTTCTTCTTCTTCTTCTTCTTCTTCTTCTTCTTCCTCTTCTTCACAGCCTCACTTCTGGGTATATATCCAAAGGAAATGAAAATGAGATTTCTGCACTCCTATGCTCATAGTAGTCTTATTCATAATAGCCAAGTTATGGCAATGTCTGTCAACTGATGAATGGATAAAGATGTGATGTCTACATACAATGGAATATTATTCAGCCATGAGAAAGAAGGAAATCTTACCGATTGAGGCAACATGGATGGACCTTGAAAGCATTATGCTAAGTGTGGTAATTCAGACAGAAAAATACAGGACAAATAAGATTAATTAGTTCTGAGGATCTAACTATAACAAAATTGTGATTATAGTCAACAATACTGTATTGTATACTTGAAAATTGCTGAGAGTAGATCTTAAATGATCTCATCACAAGAAAGAATGGTAATTATGTGATATGATGGAAGTGATAGCTAACATCATGATAAGTAATCATATTGCACTATATGTATTTTTTTTAGATTTTTAAAAATTTTTTAAATTTTTAAAAAATCTACTTCTAAGACAGAGAGAAAGCATGAGCAGGGGAACGTCAGAGAGAGAGGGAGACCCAGAATCTGAAACAGGCTCCAGGCTCTGAGCTAGCTGTCAGCACAGAGCCCAATGCGGGGCTCACACCCACCAACCATGAAATCATGACCTGAGCTGATGTCAGATGCTCAACTGACTGAGCCACCCAGGCGCCCCACACTATATATGTTTCAAATCAATGTTTTGTACATTTTAAACTTATTCAATGTTATATGCCAGTTATATCTCCATGAAGTCAAAAAGACATAAATTACATTTCCTGTAGACAGTTAAAGAAAGAGAAGAGGAGAATCAATATAAATAAGCCAAATACTCCTGCTTCATGAAAGGGAGTTGATAGTGATTGTCCAATGGTAATAACAGAAGTTCAATCATATAATTTAGTGGCTTGAAGTAACCACCAAAGGAATTTTAAACAAACAAAAACGTTTTTAAAATAGCTGCATTTAGATAGAAGTATGAGAAGGGGAGGATAAAATTTAATTTTAACCATTGTTTTAAATGCAAAGTATATTTAATGTAATCCCATTAGTAAATAAGAAAGGATTTATACACACACATCCAAAATAAACAGAATAAGCTTGTTTAGACTTACAAATAATTTTAGAAAGCTACGTAAAAGATTTTCATAATGGTTATCATCAACATGTGATATAGCTGGCCAGAAGTTTGGATTAGAAGAGAAAATATTTCAACTTTTCTAATTTTTAAACCACTTCAATTCATTACTTTTGTTTATATAAATTTTAAAAATACACTTCCAGGAAAAATAAGCCCATCAGGCCAAAGAGTCGAACACTCTTTGCTATGTAACTTAAGCTGTGAACTATTTTAAATCCCTCAGTGTTCCCTGTAGCCATCTGTCTCCCATCAGTTGGAATCACTGAGTTATAACACCACAGAGTTGCATTAATATGGGTGAAGAAGAGTACTCTCCTACCTCACATTTCCCATCAGTGCTATCTGAGTGACTTCCATCCACTGAGAACAAGACAGTTCTAAGTTAGCATGCATTCATTCATCCATCTTCTTAAAATTTCAAGTCAGAAGCAGCAACAAAATCATTAGAAGCAGCTGATGAAAACATCATGATGGTGATGGATGGTGGAAAGAGAATTTCTGGAGACAGTGATGTTTCAGCACAGGTATTTGCATTATTTAGGGAGACTCTGCCAGCTCTGGCCAGAGCTTTTGTCCAAAACCTTTTATTCTTTTTTATCACACTGCCTTTAGAAATAATAGCCCCCTGGGGATAAATATGACAAAGAAGAGTTTTTATTAATAATAATTCCTTCTCCAAAGCACTTTAATGAATGTGATTATTTGAGTATGGCATATGTCCTGATGCATCTGCTCACATGTACCCACTTTGCACAACCAAAGAGAAATAATGACTACTTTTAGTATAATATGCATTCATGAGTTATGTTTTGAACATAAGGTAAAATTTCCATTCCCACATAATGAAACTTTTTATGATGTAATTATTTTTAGTTTTCAGCTGTTCGATGCACTTTTTTCTTCAAAAGTGATCAAATGTGCCATATAGTTTATGCACTTGGGTCCCTGTGGCCATTTAAAACATCACTCAGACTCTACCTTTGCCTGATGCTTCTGATTACATGGATGCATTTCAGGTTGTTCTTTGAGATATTTATTTAAGTCTTTTAAAAGCTTAGTGTTTTTTTAAAATTTTTAATGTTTTATTTATTTCTGCGAGAGAGAGAGAGACAGTGTGAGCAGGGGAGGGTCAGAGAGAGAGAGAGGGAGACACAGAATCTGAAATAAGCTCCAGGCTCTGAGCTAGCTGTCAGCACAGAGCCCGACGCGGGGCTTGAACCCACATAAACCCACGAACCATGAGATCATGACCTGAGCTGAAGTCGGACACTTAACCGACTGAGCCACCCAGGCGCACCTAAAAGCCTAGTGTTGGCTGAACTCCTACTCTATCCCTAGAGTGATGGGATAGGCTTGCTGCTGAGTGGGGCTGTGCATTCTGTTAAACTGAGATCACAGTTGCAGAGTTCCACTCTTAGCTATCAGGGTGATAGAGGACAAAGGAGAACACAGGGAAAAAATTCCAAAGCAAAACACAGAAAACCAGCAAACGTTCCTAAAATAAAAATGGCAGGCAGTGATTCAAAGGGCCATACCATCTGAGGCTATCAGAGGCAGACTTCAGAGTAGAAGTATGGAGAAAGAAGAATCTAGAGCTAGGAAATAAGTACAAGAAAAAGAAAATTGGACAAAAAGACCAAAAGTGGTCTTAAGCAATTGCCTAAAATAGGTGTCAGTGTGCTATCTGTGACAACATCTGTCCAGATAGAATCACTGTGTGCAGCTTGTCAGATTATATAGTGCACGAAAATAAGAGAGAATGCAAGTGGAGGCTACCTCCTTCAGGTCTCATCTGCTCAAAGGCTCTGTATAGGCTAGTGGGATTGGGCTCTGAGTAGCCAAACATTCACTTTCGTGCATTATGGTTTTTAGACACATCCCCTCTCTAACTTCTAACAGTCTGTCCTCAGATAGCAAGTGCTTAAAAATATACAATAAGACCTTAGATAAACAAGAACAACATCAAAAGAAATGAGGCAAAAGCTAGAAGACAAATCTAAGTTTGCAGAACAAAGAGTAGACACCAACTTGAATACGATTGAGGACTTTTGGTGGCTACTTTCCCACACAATAAAAAAATAGTACCAGGTGAGTAATATTAGAGCCAGAACCCATGCCAATGAAACAATACAACATTTATTTCTCTATTTTTCAATGGTTGGATTACATCATTTAACCTCCACAAGTATGTATTGAGTTACTACTGTATATGTTCCAGGGGGTATTCTGGAAGATGCCATGGCTTTTGCTCTCTTGGAGTTTATTATCCAGTAGGTAAAAATTCAGTAATCCTACTGAGATAGGCTTTCCAGTCGAGAAAAATTAAAAAGAATGCCTTGGAAACATGGAACAGTGGAAGCCAGCTGGGAAGAAGGGGTGTGCTGGTATAGGCTGTC
This sequence comes from Crocuta crocuta, assembly GCF_008692635.1. Lineage (NCBI taxonomy): Eukaryota > Metazoa > Chordata > Mammalia > Carnivora > Hyaenidae > Crocuta > Crocuta crocuta. The sequence goes on from NW_027531999.1 coordinate 1,329,618, forward strand.
CAGCTTCTTTGCAATCATAGGTGACATTTCATAATATATAAGATTCGTGCACAGCTTTTAAATTTCAGACAGTTTGATAAGATAACCAATGCTCCATGGGAATTAGAAAAGTATTTGGATTCTCCAAATTTCAATTGACAGTAAGAAATCTAGTTACAGTCACTAGGGAGGGATCACTTTCTTAGGAAAATGGAAAAAATGGTTTCATAGAAGGACAAGGAGATATCACACCTGAGCTGAGAGTCAATTTTGCTTCATCCCAACTTTCCCATAATTTGTAATAAAGAAGACAGTCTCCTTCCCACCATCTCCAGATTCCAGAAGACTTGGATTTGAATCCCACCACATTTCTGGTTAGTGGACTCTTCCTGCAAAAGTCAACATCTGTGAAAAATGGGAACAAATAATACTCATCAACAGTAAAGAACTAGATGAGAATATAGAAAAAAATGTGTAGCTCAAATAGAACTATGTGCTCTTAAAAATAAAATGAATTATATCCTTGCTCAAGAGTATTTCTTTTGATATAATTTAGAGGAAAAACTGGCCGTAGCCAACACCAGTGCAGAGATAGGAAACTTGAGGTTCCCTATTGTCTGAGACTTCTACCCAGCCACTTGACCAGCACGCCCCACTTACCTCTGGCCCTGTGGGGCCAGCAGAAATTAATTAATTCCATTAACATATAGCTCAAGTCTGAGCTGTCAGTTTTTAAGACAAAAGAAAGAGTGGAAATATGACCTGCAGGTTAATGTTATATTGCTGCCACAACAAATTACCAAAAGTTTACCTCTTTCAAATAACACCCAATTGTTATCTAAATTGCCTGTGGGACAGAAATCCAAGCACAGCGTGGTTCTGGAGGTTCTCTTCTTAGCTTCATGAGGAGGAAATCAAGGAGCTAGGGAGGAGTTTCCCCAAGCTCATCCAGGTTATTAGATAATTTTCTTGTGGAAAAAGTAATTATTCGCTTACTTCCTTGTAGTTGTAAACATGTGGTGTCTGTTTCTTGCTGACCGCCAGCCCAAAGCCTCCCTCAGTTACCTGAGACCATGTGCGTTCCTCCTCATGTCACCTTTCTATATCCAACACCACCAATGGGGCATTGATTTCTTCTCACCTTTGAACAGCTCTGACTTCCCATTCTGCTTCCAGCTGGAGGTAGTTCTGTGCTCCTAAAGCTCCTGTGATTAGACTGAGTCCATCTAGATAATCTATTTAAGGCCCCTAAACTTAATTCATCAGCAAAGTAAATAATATAGTCACAGTTTCTGGGGGATTAGGGTATGGACACCTTATGGAGGCCATTATTCTGCCCAAGTCAGTTTGGTTTCACTATGGGAGCCAAAGAAAATGGTTTAGCTATGGAAGAAGGGGAAGAGGAGTCGTATAATTAAAAATGACTGGCACAAGTCATCTGGGTGGCTCATTTGGTTGAGCATCTGACTCTATTTTGGCTCAGGTCATGATCTCAGGGTTGTGGGATCGAGCCCTGCATCAGGCTCCGTCCTGAGTGTGGAGCTTGCCTGCTTAAGATTCTCTCCCCTCACCTCCCCCCGCCACCCCGTGCCCCTCTCTCCTGCTTGTGCACTCTCTTTCTCTTAAAAAAAAAAAAAAAAAGACTGACAAACAGTGATTTTTGACTGAATATAAAGAAGCCAAGTCTGTTGGGGGTTTTGTCTGTTTAGCAGGGTGTTTGCAGTTTGTTTTGTTTTAACTTGAATTTGAATGTCTTTAGGGACATCATACATATACTTATGAGTTCTGTATTTTCCAGAATTTTTCATGGTGCAACTCTGCCCTGATTCACACAATTATCTTACATCCCTTTCCTCTGAAACATCTGTACCTGCAAAGTCTACCTGCCTACAAAGTGAGGTCCGCAGGAGACAAATGAAGAACATAGGAGTGGGGCATATGGGGGTCGGACATGTATTTGGTCAGGGGGAGATGGAGCATCATAATTCCTGCCGTCTCTTGCCATGAGGATCTGAAGGGTGCTAGCAGACTATCCTTTATATTCTCCAAAACAACCAACCAAAAGATGGCCCTTATCTTCAGTGACTCTATCATCAATTCCCCTGATACTTTTCTCCTCTAGAAAGGAATGAAGAGAATACCAAGAAGTACGGAAAGGAAAAGGTCTGCCAAACTGAGCTACACTAGTGCACAGAAGAGGCTCTGGAAATGGTGGTTAGCACCACTAACCTGTCTCCCTTTCCATAAACTCCTTCCTTAGTTTCAGGGAAATGTCTACAAAGGAAGATTCATGTACTTGGCATCTGTCACACTGATGAATTCATAGCATGAATAATTTCACACGAACCAGTACAGTGACCCTACAGTTAGGGGCACTAGTTCTAGAACCAAGCTGCCGAGATCCACCCCTTAGCCCTACCATTTACCAACTGCGTCCAGCTTGGGGAATTATGTAGCTTCTCTGTGTTTCACTTTCCTCACCCACAAGTGTAATGGAACACAGGATCTGTTATGGAATCTGGTCCTCATTAATCAGGCAACAAGCAGGGTGGGAAGAAGAACCAGGAAGTAGAAGTCTTTGATCGGGTATAGGTATTTCCTTATCAGTCCTGTCGTCCATCTTATAACAGATTTTTTTCCTACCAGATTGAATAAGGAGATTATCAGATACATAGTAGCTATTCAATAAATACTGAATATTATTATTATTATTATTAAAGCATCTTAATTGTTTTTATATCTGTGATTTTTTTCAAAGCCTGGGCAATGTATTTGTGAAACATTAAAATGTTCTAAAATTCTGTGTTTAAGATTGTAAAAATGTACTGGCTTCTCAGTAGGGCTCAGTATTCCTGGAGGATATGCAAGTAAACTGATCTTTCAGGAAATCATCTCAGTGGGGAGGAGGAAACAGGGATAGGACAATAGATCTGAGTATGTGTGGAGAGGTGGGGATATAACTGACAGAGATAATACAACTTTTTGGCATTTGTACCTCAGCCAGAGGTATATGTTCCGTGAAGCTAATAAAGCTTAAACTTTGGGAATGTTCACAATACAGTGCTCTCCCAAAGGTTGGGATGGAAGTCAGCAATGTGTGAATCAGTTTTGTGCTGGCAGTTTTATAATCATTTGCTTTCTTTTTTCCCTCCAGCTTTAATGAAGTGTAACTGACAAAATGTGAGGTATTTAAAGTGCACAAACCTGATTGTTATACGTATACATTGTGGAAGGACCCCTCCCCCCATGGAATTAACACATCCATATCCTTACGTATTTACCTTTTGTGTGAGTATGAGAGAATATGTTGAGTCCTATTTTCTCAGTAAAATTCGTTGTACAATAACTCTTTCATAATCATTGCCACATTATCTTCAAGGGCAGGGACCATTTATATTCTTTATTATAACTTCTAAACATACCACATTTCTAGCATATTGTATGTTTCAATAAATTTTTAGTGTAGGAATGATTTAAGGAATGAGATAAATGAAGAGAGATTAAAACATTGTTGCACAGAGGTTACTCCTTATGAATAAGCCTTGCCCTCTCAAGAAATATTTCAGCAAGTGTGTCACTGACAAGTGTCACGTCTTTTCTTTCTGTATTAGTCTCTTGAGTACTTATCACAGTACAGAGCACATTGTAAATACCTCTTAATTGATTAAATATTGTCAGCAAGGGCAATCTAAAACACAGTCCATTTAACTTCTCTGATAGAAAAGCTAGAGAGTGCCACAGAGAAGAAAATAAGGACAAATATAAAACAACTTCTACAGAAGGTAGAGGATTGGCCTCCTTCCTTAATATCTTTAAAAAAAAAAACAACAAAAAACACTGCTTGCCCAGTTGAGAGAAGAATATCTCTGTGATAAGAAGCCCACAGCTATTTTCATCTTGTAGCAAAAGCCAGTTGGAGTCATTAGATCCTTTTTCATAGATTGATCAAATTCAGGATTTTAGTTTCCCATGCTTTGGAAGTACATATTGTTTGCATTTATATTGATTTCAAAATGTGTAGTTCTGAGTTCTGCACACAATATATGTTGATATAATTTATATATTCTAATTATAGAAAATTATAAGTAAAACTTAAAGAATAAAACTATTTCTAATCCCCATATAAGTTTTAAAAAGTGAGAATTGATGTTTTTTGTAGCTCTTCTAATAAACTCAAATTGATTTTTTTTTAAAAAACTAAAATATTTTCTCTTAGACATCCACATATTACCACTGAAAGAGCATGAAAGAAGATCAAGCTGAGAAAACATGATCAGGATTTCTAGAGGTACATGCCACATATAATCACTGGAAGTATTTAAGTATGTTTCTATGTAAACATATTCTGAAAGAAATGTATTTTGTCATTTATTTCTCCAAAATATGGCACTTAATGCAATCTAAGATTACAAGCATAAAATTAGCATAGAATTATTGTAAGTTAGAATAGCAAGAATATGGGCAGCATCACATTATGAGATGCCATTAGAGAAAAATGGGTTTCTACCTCCAGGAAATATAGAGCAATCTCTCTCTTATATTGAAATGAGTAGTAATCATTATCAATATATATTCTTTAGAACCACAAGTATATTATTTGCCAAATTTCCCTCCAAATGAAGACTGGGCAAATCACTGCAACAACAATCACCTTGAACTGATGTGAAATTGCATGCCCCCAGTCTGCAGTAGTAATAATAATTGTGGCTACAATTTACTGACTGTTAATTCTATGCCAATAACTTTGTATACATTATTTAAAACTCTACACTACAGCTCTAAGAGCCAGGCATCATATTCCCCCCTTTGTACAGTTGATTTAACTGAGGCCAAGAAAGTTTATGTTGTCCAGAGATACAGAGTTGGCTAAGAAGGTGCAGAGTCAGGAATTAATGTGAAGTTCCAGCCTAGCTTCCATCCACTGGGTCATATTTACTCTAGGGAGAAATCTCAAATCCCCTAGGCTTCTATCAACTCTGTCGTGAGGAAGGTTTCTTTCCTCATAACTTTCCATTTCCTCTGTAAATCTATTTCTTCCAATTCTGCCCCCTGAGGAGAACAGCTGGTCAGTGCCCTTCTAATAACATTAACCGATTCACTGAGTAATTGAGTAATTTTTCTTATGAGGGACTTTTAAGCCCCAGAGAACCGAGTATTTACTCACAGAAGGAAAAATACCTACATTGAACTAATCCAAGAAGAATGTTCCTTAGCATTTTTCCCCCTATATTTTCACTGTGTGGGGGATAAAAAAAAAAAAAGTAGACAATGTAAAAAAGCCAGAAGCAAAGCTATTTTCTTCATTTTTTCCCTCTTAACTATGATCTAGAACTTGCTGACTACAGACAGAAAAGTTGATGGAAACTCAAAAAATATTAAGAAAATACCCACGCAAACATTTTTAGTGTTTACATCCCAAACCAAATTGTCAAAAATTGCTTAAAGTATTATAAAAAATTTCACTATAATAATATCTCTTTTTAGGTAAGGATTTTCTCCTCAGATTTATCATCCAATAATCACTTTGCAATTATTCTTATTTCATGAATATGTTTGCTGGTTCTTTCTGTGAGCTCTCTCATCAGACTCATTTAATGCCTCACTATGGTTTTTCTCATTAATCTCTGCCTCTCCTTTGAAAAATAATCTGTGTTTAATGGCCACCTTATGTAATATGCAACAAGGCAGGACTCTTCCATACATTTCAAAAAGGGCAGCACAGAAATGTGTCAACAGACTTATCTTTGCATCAAAATCTCATTCATTCAATTACCAATCTGGGGGATTTTAGAACCTTATTATAACTTTTTTTCTCATAGTGACTCCAAGGATTAGAATTCTGCATCATTCTGCTATTTCTCAAAGGATTACCAACATCAGGGGAAAGATACATGGCATTATAAATTAAAATAAAATATAAATTTAAAAATACATTTAAATCACTAAATGCATACAGCAGGACAGTTCTTTGGTTCCTCAAGGTATTAAGACATGACTGCAGCTTCTAACATTTACCAGACCTGATAATGAATTCAAAAGGTAAGGCAGTTTTTTTTTTTTTTTAATATCAGCATCCTTCTGAATTCTACCTGAACCAGAGTAGCTGGACTGCATAATTCATAATAAATTATCTCTAAAATAAAAGTAACCAAAAATTAATGTGTTTGAAAGGAGATAAAGAAGAAATTAATCTCTTTGGGGAATGAGTGAATGAATGAGTAAATGACTATTGAAGTACTTGGTTTATTTAGTTATTATTCCAATCTGTGCTTCCTTCCCTTGTCCATTCCCTGAAATTTCCAGAATATGGTAAGATCACAAGTCCACAAAGGAGAATCCTTACAGAAAGTGATTCCCTTCCCTTACTTCTATTTTTCAGTTCAGTGTATTAACCTTCTAAGTATCTGTTGAACCAATGTATTAAACTCCCAGTATATACCAGTATATTCTGTGTAAGTTGCCAGGAATCAAAGGTGAACACAAATAGTCTTGTCCTCATGTATTGACATTCTAGTAGGGGGACAAATGGGTAAACGTTATTTATATGCAGTGTGGAAACTATAATGATTGAGGGATAATTAGTGAAATGAAAGCAGAGAAAATAAATAACCAACCACTTGGCATAGTACCTATCACATCACGTTTTAAACCTGTACATTCCTGTCATTTGTCATAAATTTCATCCATGCCTGCTAAACTTAAATTACCAAATTTTTTTCATAAATGCTGCTAGCCAGATGTGAAGAGTATAGTAAAAGCTAATTTTTATTGAGTGCTTACTATACACCAGGCATTGTTGTCAGGTTTTTTTTTTTTATTTATCTATTTTTGAGAGAGCAAGCGAGCATTAGTGGGGGAGGGGCAGAAAGAGCAGGAGAGAAAGTCCCAAGCAGTCTCCACACTCAGCGCAGAGTCTACATGGAGCTCGATCCCACAACAATGAGATCATGACCTGAGCCGAAATCAAGGGTCAGATGCTTAACCAAATGAGCTCCCCAGGTTCCCTGAAGCTGAAAGATTTTTAAGGACTAGTCCTGGAAACTGGAACAGCTTCACCTCATTTGAATTCTGTAAAACACAGCCACAGTATGAGTATAACTGCATGAGAGAGCCCAGGCAAGAGTCACCCACACTCAGTTTGCCCCCAGACCCCTGAGAGACTATTAAACATGATTAGGGTTTTTGAAACTACTAAATTTTAGGGTGATTTCCTATGCAAAAAGAGATAACAGAACCATTCTTTACTTTGTCAATATTATTGGGACAAATGGGAAAGTCCTTAGTATATCACAAATTTTATACAAATGTGATGGGCTGTTATTTAGCCTATAGTAATTACGTATAAGCAGGTGACACTGCACAGAATAATACACATTGCAGAAAGCTCAGTGTTCAGTACCAACAAGGGCCAGTTCATTAATTCGTTTAAGTCCAGTGTGTATTCTTTGAGTGTCTATGCCTATCTAGACACAAATCAGGTTCCATAAAGTTACAAAGACAATGAGAGTAGGAGTAGTTCATGCATCAGAGAAGATACTAAAGCATTTTAAACTAAACAATAAATGAAAGGAAATATTCTATTTAGCATTCACATTTTTCAGAAATATTGTTTTATTCCCTATCGTTCACTTCTTAATAGAAATCTGGTGCTAATGTCAGGAAAATCTGAGTGTCAACCTTTCTTTTAATATTACTTAAGTGCACACAAAACATCTATGAATGAAAGTTTCCTATTAGTAAAATGAGGGTGATAGTACTTACTATTCAGGAGTCTTGGGAGGATTAAATTACACAATGTATATTAAAAGCTTACTACATAGAATGAATTCAATAATGGATAATGCCCATTACAATGGATCCTTCTAGTCTTGGTCTCCATTGCAAATTTTGAGTAAAATAATATCCTAAGTATCTGTTATCATAGTTCAGAAATATGACTACCAAGTTTTCTTGAGTTCAGTTCTTTCTTTCTTTCTTTTATATTACAATTTTTTAAATAGTTTATTGTCAAGTTGGTTTCCATATAACACCCAGTGCTCATCCCAACAAGTGCCCTCCTCCATGCCCATCACCCCCCTTCCCTTCTCTCCCACCCCCATCAGCTCTCAGTTTGTTCTCAGCATTCAAGAGTCTCTCATGGTTTGCCTCTCTCCCTCTCCCCAACTATTTTTCTCTTTCTTTGCCCCCATGGTCCTCTGTTAAGTTCCTCCTAATCCACCTATATGTGCAAGCATAGGAAATCTGTCTTTCTCTGCCTATTTCACTCAGCATAACACCCTCAAGTTCCATTCATGTTGCTACAAATGGCCAGATTTCATTCTTTCTCTTTGCCGTGTAGTATTCCATTGTATAGATAAACCACATCTTCTTGATCCATTTGTCAGTTGACGGACACTTAGGCTCTTTCCATATTTTGGCTATTGTTGAGAGTGTTGCTATGAACATTGGGGTACATGTGTTTCTATGCATCATCACCCCTGTATCCCTTTGGTAAATTCCTAACAGTGCTATTGCTGGGTCATAGGAGAGTTCTCTTGAGTTCAATTCTTAAGAGTAATAGACTGCATTTTTTCTTTCTTTTTTTTTTTTTAATTTATTTCTGAGAGAGAGAGACAGCGTGAGCAGGGGAGGGTCAGAGAGAGAGGAAGACACAGAATCTGAAACAGGCCCCAGGCCCTGAGCTGGCTGTCAGCACAGAGCCCGACGCGGGGCTCAAACCCACTAACTGTGAGATCATGACCTGAGCCAAAGTCGGATGCTCGACGGACTGAGCCACCCAGGTGCCCCCTTCATTTGTTTTTGAATTACTTCTTATTCTTTATCAAACCACACATACATCAGCAAATCCTGCTCATTTTACCATTTTGAAGTACCCTGGAATCAAAGCCCCCTTATCAAGAAAGGGAACCCAAAGGGATTCCATGAGAGAAAAAAGCTGTCATTGTTGTTGTTGTTTTCCTTGGCTTCTTATCCAGCTTCTATTCTTGGTAGGACTTGCACCCCACCCCACTCTACACATGCCTCAGAATGAAAATATTTTATGTCCTCCTTGTAAGGGTCACAGTTAATGAATTCTCTAGAATAGATATCTAAAGAAGGACCAGATGAAAATGTCCAGATGAAGCTATCACACACATATTCCAGACCACCAATGCTAGAAATCTCAATGCCAAGACCCCTGGCTTTAGGAAATAAGTGACTTGAGATGGACACTTGGACCTTGTCCTTTTTCTGACCATTTCCTGGATGCCTGAGAGAACATGTGCACCAGACCACATTGTCAATAAAAACTCCAGACCCCAAAATAAGATGAAATATCCTTCTTTCTTTTCTGAGTCTCCTGGACACTCAGTCCACCTGTATGTGCTCTATCTTCCATATATTCTGCTTTCATCTCCTGCAGGCTCACATTTGATTTCCATACTGTGTGAATCCAAGGACCCTCTTGGATAGTCCTGCAGGACATCCTCTGGGTCCTTGAACCCTGCCTGCCAGAATCTTCATGACCACCACTAATACCAATCTGGCTGTCACCATGATCTCTCACATGAATTAATTGCCAAAACCTCCTGTATTCATTTCTTAAGGCTTCTGTAAAAAAATAGTGATACAAGCTGAGTGGTTGAAAACAACAGAAATGTATTCTCTCATGTTATAGAGGTTTAAAGTCCTATATCAAGGTGGCATCAGGGCCATACTCTACCTGCAGATTTTAGGAGGGGATCTAGATTATTGCTTCTTCTTAGCTTCTGGTGATTTCTGTTATTCTTTGAATTGTACAACATAACTCCAATATCCATCTCCATCATCATATGGCCTCCTCCCTATGTATGTCCAAATTCCCTTCTTCTTATAAGGATACCAGGCATTGTATTAAACCATTCTAATCCAGTATGACCTCATTCTAACTTGATTAAATCTGCAAAGACTCTATTTCCAAATTATATCATATTCACAGGTATTGGGGGTGGGGGTTAAGGACTTCAACATAACTTTTGTGGGAACACAATTCAACCCATAAGACTTCCTGCATTGTCTCCTTGCTTTACCCTTGACACCTTTAAACTATTTACCTCATCACAGCCTAAATGTTTCCCATGTCAGATCATGTTCCATCTTTGCTCAAACTCTCCAGTGATGCTCTTTCTTGTGAACTGCAAGAAAGAAAGAAAGAAAGAAAGAAAGAAAGAAAGAAAGAAAGAAAGAAAGAAAGAAAGAAAGAAAGAAAGAACTGAAAAAAGACAGAAAGATTTATCTTGGTCTCCCCATACCTGCCCATGTACCCAGTCTGGGACCATTCCTCAGGACTCCACTCCCTAGGACTAGTTCCATTCCAACTCTTGCTTCAGGACCATTACATGTAGTATCCCATTATATCATATATCATGATTCCACATATATCAAGGGAGCTCCCTTCAACTCCCATAGCTTCATGGTATACACCCCTTCTTCCTTCAAATTTTTGTTGAACTATCACCTTAGCAAAGACCTTTCCTGAAAACTTCATAGAAATTGGTACTCTACGGGGCACTTGGGTGGCTCAGTCGGTTAAGTGTCCAACTTCGGCTCAGGTCATGATCTCACAGTTTCTGGGTTCGAGTCCCTCATGGGGCTCTGTGCTGACAGCTAGCTCAGAGCCTGGAGCCTGCTTTGGATTCTGTATTTTCCTCTCTCTCTGACCTTCTCCTGCTTACACTTTGTCTCTCTGTCTCTCTGTCTCTCTCTCTCTCTCTCTCAGAAATAAATAAAACATTAAAAAAAAAGAAATTAGTACTCTACATTGCTTAGCATTAGTATTCTGGTTTGTATTTCTTCATTGATAGCACATGCTTCTAAGGCCATATTATACCTTTATGTGTTTAATATACAGTTTTAGCTACACACACACACACACACTAGAATGGAAGTGCCAAGAAAGCACAGACTTTGTTTTATTTATTCTTATATCTCCAGCGCCTAGAACAGTGTCCCAACAGATTATAGAATATCCAAAAGTAAAGCAAAGAACTTGCCCATAGAAAGGCAAGTTGTTTTTGTTGGAAATATGGTTGATTATTGCCCTGTGGATTTTGACCAGTTTGACAGTTTTTCATCTAAGAAATTCATATCAGCATTCCTCATGGCCTTATATATGTATAGTTGTTTGAGTTCCTTTAAATATCTTATAACATCTTACTAGTTCCCTCATTAATTATCTTTTAACAACATTCATATTGATAAGTTTTCAGGAAAGGGATGGGATGCAAACTGAGTTTGAAAGACAATGTAGATAGGTACTGGAAGAGAAGGGGGCACAAGACATTTTGAGACTTATGGGTGAAGAAAGCAATAAAAGTTTATGTAGAGTAACCTCTGTTAACTCATAATTTTCAAAAAGGTAAAATCATGATCTCATGAAAATCTAAAACAAATAAATCAATAGTTTTATTTAGCTCATTGATGAACATGAGAACTATCAAAACAAAAAAACAAACAAACAAACAATGCAGTCTTAATCTTCATAAATCCAGCTCTTTAAACTGCTGCCAATAAGACTTATTTGCACTGCTATGGACAGGAAATACCATTGATGCATAATTGGAGTTGCATTGCCATCTACCCTCTAAATGTCCATCTATATTTCCATAAAAGTGCAAGATACACCAGCCAAAACCAATCATAGATATACAACCCACACACACAAAAATAATCCCTGAAGGTTACCCTAGATAACATCAGCATTCTTTTAAAGGGGCATCTAGTGATCCTTTTCAAAAATCTTTCAGAATTTTACTAAAATTAGCAAGCAGGTTATGTAAAGTACAGAGGCTCACTCATTTCTGAGAGTGATGAATATTTGTTTGGTGAGATGAAAAGGTGGTTCGGTTGGTGAAAGATGTTATTGCAAGACAAGTTGGCATTTTATATAACAACTTATGGAAAATTACTCTAAATGTTCGAGCAGAAGAGTGACTTGATGAAAACAGTTTGAAAAGAGTCATTTTAGCAGAGGTGTGTAGGAGTTGGAGGGGAGGCAGGGAGAAGAAAGAAAGCAAGGAGGTACACTTAAATGTTCTGTGGGAATTCAACCCCCATTTAAGCCTGGGTCATGCAAAATGGGCCAGCTAAGATTGAATGGAGATCTCTGGGTTTTGGGATGAACAAAATAACCAGTGGAACTGTTAAAGGGAGAGTCAGCTTCTTTGGAATTCTTCAGAGGTTTTCTTATTGTGGGAGTCTTTATATTTTTATTTTATTATTTTTAAATGTTTATTTAGTTTTGAGAGAGACAGAGCATGAGTGGGGGAGGGGCAGAGAAAGAAGGAGACACAGAATCCAAAGCAGGCTCCAGGCTCTGAGCTGTTAGCACAGAGCCTGACACAGGGCTCGAATTCATAGACGGCGGGATACTGACCTAAGTCAAAATCGAACGCTTAAGGGACTGAGCCACCCAGGCAAGCCAGTATTTTAAAAATGTGCACATACTAACATTTGACAGTTTATTTTTCTTCATGTCTATTACTTTTTGACAGCACACTAATAAGTTGACTTTTCTTCTGTATTCAAAATATTGCATTCACCTTTTATTTGAGCCTTGGACTTTGTACAGTTTTCTTACTTAACATATTTTCTTCCTAAAATGTTTTCCTTCCCTATCATTTGAGAAAAGCATACGTCTATAAAATATTCAAGTGTATCTACTCTAACTCTATAAAAGTTATTGTGATATCCTTTCCATGATGGATGCAATTTAGATGTCAACTCTAGTGTAATTTATTAATATAATTTCACTAATACTTATTTAATGCCTTATTTAAATACAGAATTGAATGATAATTAAAATTCCTACAATATTTACAACAGGCTTAGAGAAATCTATCCTCTTTCTGTAAGCTTCCCCCTCTTTACTGAAATAGAATTGATATACAACTTGTGATGATTTGATACATGTATATATTGAGAAATGATTAAAATAAGCCTATCTGTGTGAGTTTTTTAAATCAGTACTTCAATTATATTTTGTGTATGTGTTTTACTGGATTTTATCTGGTTTGCAAAAGAGAAGGAAAAGCATCATGTCTTTTTAATATTAGAAAGCAAAACAAATCATTTGGGTTATTTAAATCTATAGCAACACATATTTGAAGTGGTAAGGTTATATCTTGATTTAAGGATAACCAGATACCAGGGGATACCCATCATAAATACAGGTGAACAATTGAAGTTCAAGTCATGCTTCTGATCTTCGATTTGAGAATGTTTCTTCGTCCACTCGGATTTTGTAGAAATTAAACAGTGGTGTTTTAAGAAAATGCCCTTTTTGTAGCTTGACATATTCTAAACAAACATACACACTCTAAAAATGCACATCCAAAGTTAACCTTTTGAAAATTCAAACTGTATTGAGGACATCATAAATGATTCACTAGTGACAGACATATAGGTAATTTTTATGACCTGAGCCATGAATCGTTCTTTAGTTCTTGATTCGAGTGACTACTTTTCACTATATTGAGCCATGAGCTTCAAAAATAAACCTTCTGCTGATAAGGAGATTTACAGAGAACAAAAAAGCCTGAGTCAACTATTTATCTGGGACCAAATTCTGTGAACTAAGCTTAGTTCAAGCAAGAGGTTTTCTAAGCAGTTCATTTATTTTAATATGGTACAAGCACTTTGGAGTTATACTGTAGCTTATGTTCATAGTGCACTGGCAGAAGAGGAGGAGAAAGGCCTGGAGGTAACATTTCATGCATTCTTAGAAATAAGAATTGAGCACCTGCTTGAAGCAAAACTCCAGACCAGATGCTCCAGAGATACACAGGCCTAGGCTGCAAGAAACTTATCCCTATTATAGAGGGAATAAAACAAGTGAGCAGATTATTATGTTATGATGAAGTCTAATATAAGACAGAATATTATTAATATTGTAGGGAGGATACAAAAGCAAACATTTTTAGAAATTCCAAAGACAGATAAAGTACATTGGTTTTCTAGGGGAATGAAAAATACTTCATGGTATTTGAATAGAAGGGTGTTTCTCAAACTCCTGTACGCATGAAAGAGGCCTGTGGACCTTGTTAAAATTCAGATTTCTGGGCCATCCCTAGAGATTCTGATTTATGCAGTTGGTCTGCATTTCTAACCAGCACACCAGGTGACTGCAATAGTAGTGTTGTAGTAACACATGGTTAGGGCCTTAAAAGAAATAGCATTGAGAAGGCCATGATGAAAGGAGAAAGTAGTCACATTAAAGGAATGAAAAAATACATAAGGAGATAGAAAGATTTGTTGTACTATCTGATCTCTGGGGGGGAGGGGTGGTCAGAACGCTTTCTCCCACACCAATTAACCTATTAAAATAACAATGAGCAGTTTTAGAAAATAGAAAGACTTGGAGTTCAATGATAGAATGGATTTACTATCATCACCCCAAAAGCAACCCTAAATTGCCCAAAAGTTGATGAAGAGTATGTAAAGTATCAATAAGAGGTCCTCCCATGGTTAGGTGAGCTCATTTAAACAGCTACAGAGCTCAGAAAAGAAAGGCATTACAGAGCATTCACAAAGGAGGTCAGCAGAGTTATGAAAACTTTTCAGAAAAACATGCGGATACTGGTTTTCCCTTGGGTGTGCTCTGAGTAACTGCTCTGGTTTGCTGGTGCTAGGCTGGCCCTAGGCTGGCCCAACTTGTCCCTATAATCGGTGGGCAGCACTCATAAACATGTGCCAATGATTGTCATAGTAGCACATCAACTTTGCTATTCCCATGGCCAACTGCAAGTAATTGGGAGTTTCCTATGTCCCTTGTCTTTGAAGTTTTTTTTAATGTTTATTTTTGAGAGCTAGAGAGACAGAAAGACAAGAGTGTTAGCAGGGCAGAGGCAGAGAGAGATGGAGACACAGAATCTGAAGCAGGCTCCAGACTCTGAGCGGTCAGCACAGAGCGGGTGGCTCAAACTCACAAACCCCAAGATCATGACCTGAGCCCAAGTCAGACACTCAATCAACTGAGTCACCCAAACGCCCCTATGTCCTGTGTCTTTGGACATACGCTCAGATTCCTTTATTCACATTTTACTCTCACATTCCTAATTTATGTATTGTCTGCCCTCACACAAAGTTCTGCTGGAGAAAATGTTTTCTCACAAAGTAGGGAGTTCTCCAGGTGAAATCTGTAACTGCTCCCCTCACCCCATGGAGGGCAAGGAGAGACTGAACAAAGAGGTAGGCCACTCCAGGATTAGCCAGGGAACTTACTTCCACGGCTTGTCTTGGGCAACTGGAAGACAAGGAGATTTTTGCACCAGCCAGCCAAAATCTTTAAAGTTTATAAAGACCTTTACCGGGTTCAGTAACGTACTCAGTCCAGATGGTCTCAAAAGGCTGCATCTGTAGAACAGCTCTTAGTGTGGGAATGGTTGGGGGGGGTGGCATGCATTCTAAGGACAGGGTTGGGGAGCCCCTTATTGCCTGGGTTCAGCTCACAGTTCAGCCAGCTGTCACGTCCTCTCCATGACCTCCTCCAAAAGAAAAGGAACCTAGCATTGCTTATCTATATTGGCATATGGCTAAAGCAGTAGAAGTGGGGGCTAGGACATGTGGAAAAACATTGTATGACTGTTTTTCCTCAAGCCCTAGCTCCAGCCTCCACTAGGGTTCCATTTCTCAGTGCAATCATGATCTTGCAAGGAATTCCAAAATTGTAAATGGCATCATTTTCTTGGGTAGATTTATGTGTTGTGGTAATAAGGTAATACTGTGAATGCTTTCTATATGAAGATAATTTTAGAAGGCAGAATGCATGCAAAGTCAAGTGTATGTGAAGTTGATGGAATTTTAAATGGAAAATGTGCTTTGTTACCACAGAGTCTTCATTAACAGTGGGAGATTTTTACCAAAACAATATGGACACTTAAAAAAAATGAACTTCTTGGTGAGTTCAGTTCCTGAACTAAAATTTCTTTCTCCCTTGTGCATTTTGCAACCTTTTGGCAGCTTTATTGTTGAAAAGCCAAGGTACATTCATAATTGCACCACAGTAACATGCATTTATCATTGGCAAAGGTTCCGTACTATAAATGAATTACTGTAATAGATGTGTCATGAAATAGCATCTTATTATCCTCCTCTTCTTCTACTTTCTCCACCAAGCAGATCAAAGTCGATAACAAGTGTTACTCTAAAGTGATATTTTTTTAACAAATTAAAGGAATGGAGTGAGCTTTAAAGCTTTAGGTTTGCAATATTTTTAAATGATCAACACTTTTTATTCTAGTTATGCTTCTAATTCCCCAAAGCATTTCTTGCTCTGTGCCGTTTTCCTCATCCTGGAAAGCCATTGGTTTCTATACTGGCACTTAGGTTGTTCTCAGTCAAGAAAATGTGATTGAGAATTTATTATATTTGAAGTTGCTGTCAAGAAATGGAAAAAGATATTATCTCTACCTTTGAAGAATGTATAATCTAGTTGGGAAATAAAACATTGATATAAACTATCAAAGAAGTGTGAAATGGATGGTATAATCGGTAAAGACTATATACACTAAAAAAGAGAATCTACTCAAAAAGATTATCTATTTAGAGTAGAGCGATTCGAATTGACCACCCCCAAATTTAACTGTGAATAAATCAATGTCTAATGTAAAATATAAGATTTCTAATTAGTTTTACTTAAGTAAGCTTGAAGACATTGAGAAAAAATAAAATCCACCCTACTTCTCTTCAAAAAACTTTGGCAAGATATGAGAGTAAAAACACTTCTTGGCTATGTGGTATGTTGATAGCTACCGTTTCAGTGTATCTAAAGAAAAGTGAGCTTGGGTGGCTCAGTTGGTAAAGTGTCCGACTTTGGCTCAAGTCATGATCTCGCGGTTCATGGGTTCAAGCCCATGATGGGCTATGTGCTGACAACTCGCAGCTTGGAGCCTGCTTCGTACTCTGTCTCCCTGTCTCTCTGCCCCTCCCCCACTCACACTGTTTCTGTCTCTCTCTCTCAAAAATAAACATAAAAAAATAAAGTAGGAAAAATGAATATATCAGCAACATAGTGCTATTATGATGATATTTTGTCATCTTTCATGAACCCCTGGAGGAGGTAGTACATAGTCTATAAGCAGAGAAGTTCTGCCCAAAGAAGTCTTACCAAAACATTAACTAACCACTGGATCTACACGTCTAATCAACTAAGATACTGGTAAGTATCAGATCTGCTGGCACGATGATTTCTGGGGGAAAAATAATTCCCATCTCATGATTTAAAAAGGGATGAAGATGGCACGCTCCTCATACAGAGAGAGAAGTTATCCGTTGTATTGGCAAGGTCAGAATCCCCAAATTCTCACATGGCAAAGTTTAACAAGAACAAAAATATTGATTCCTTGGTTTGGGTCCAAAAAACAGCCAACATTTACCTGTGATATGGCTTACTAGTATTTATACTTTGGACCATTAATTAATCAGGAGCCATGTGGATCCAGTTGATCTTCATAAGGAAACTGCAAATTTAGGCATGACTAGAACTATAGTACCTAGGGAATGGCACATGGTATTTTGCTTGATACTTGCAATTCGGCCAATCTGTACAAGGTCTGTATTACCAAATCAAACTCTCAGGTGATAATCAATATTACAGTAAGGTAAACATCTATAGTCAAAGCAAATGAAATATTTACACACAAAATACAGACAAAAGCATTTGCCATCACTCAAATTGTTAAAGTAACAAGAACGACTAGAAACTTGACACCCAGGGACCTTTTTTATTTTTTTTTATAATTCTTTAAAGTTTATTTATTTTTGAGAAAGAGATAGCATGAGCAGGGAAGGGGCAGAGAGAGAGGGAGAGAGAGAATCCCAAACAGTCTCCACACTGTCAGCACAGAGCCCGACATGGGGCTCAAACTCATGAAACCATGAGAACATGACCTGAACCAAAACCAAGAGTCAGACACTTAACCCACTCAGCCACCCAGGTGCCCCTTCAGGGACCCTTATTTTAAAATGAATTTGTGATAAACATGTAGATGCTCATCTATACCTCTAACGTTAGAGTTCCTATATTTTGTTACTAACCAGGAAAGGCAACGTGATTTTTTTCCAGTTCCACTTACCCAAAGTTAGGTTTCGGTATTTCTTTCTGCACTCGAGAGAATAGCAGTTTCTATGTATCCAGAATCTTAATTTGACAGTTCTAGAAACTTATGTCACTTTCTACTGAACCAAAAGAGATAATATCCCATTTCAGTCTAAATCTGTCCTCTAAATCACCAGGTACTTTTTCATATGCAACAAGATGAGAAATTTTAAACTAGCAAATTGAATAAATTGAGTCTAAAAGATTGGGAAATGATTTTAATATGGAATGTGGGACTGTAATTTCATTTTTCTTCTATGTGTAAATATGCATGGTTAAAAGCTCCTTTCTCTGCTCTTTTCTCTCCTCACCTTTCCCCTCCATCTACAACACACACACACACACACACACACACACACACACTTAAAACATCTAAAGTTGTGGGGTGCCTGGGTGGTTCAGTGGTTAAGCAAGCGTCTGACTCAACTCAGGTCATGATCTCCTGGTTTGTGAATTTGAGCCCCACATCAGGCTCCCTGCTGTCAGCACAGAGCCAGATTCGAATCCTCTATGTCTCTTTCTCTCTGTATCTCCCCCACTCTTTCTCTCTTTCAAAAATAAACATTAAAACATCCGTACATGTGTTTATTACATGAAACATTCCATTTATGTCAGTCAATTATTTTCACTCAAATATCACTGGAAAATGCTGTGGTCATCTAAGCACCAGAACACCTTATCTGATGATATGTTGGTGCTGTACTTAAACTGCCTGTGGAGCCCTGGATGCTTGCTACATCTTCGCAATACCTCTGCCTGCTGAAGTCCACCACCATCTTAAAGGTGGCAAGACTACTTTACCAGTCCCTTTTTGTGCCAAATTTTGGTGTGTACCTACATAGTAATGTTGGCTAGAAGCCATTCCTATTTGAGTTTTAGCTTTTGGATTTCTACACAGATCTGTGCTCATTAAGCAGTTCCCTCTATTACTTTACTTGGCAGACAGTTGGAATTCTTGAGTAGACCTGAATTTGTCAAAAACTGCCTTAGTTAGTCATCATACAAGTTTTGATAACTTAATAAAAGCAACTAATTTGGAAGGTCTTATTCTATAGCAAAAATTTCTTTCTGCATGTATATTGGCTCCATATTAAATCATATCAAGACAATTACATATAGGGTAAAAAATGGAGAAGAAAAAAAAGAAAAGTGGAAATACAGGGGGGTAGGGTGCTTTTTTGTCAGATATGACTCAAGAGTTCGCCAATTAAACAATTTGCCCTCTACTAGCTTACTAAAATGTTCCAGAGGTGCATTGTTTCTAGTTCTCTTTTCAGTGAAAAACTGAATTCGTTTGTATTCTGAGCTCTCTAATTAGCCAGAGATTTTAGGAAAGGAAAGCAAAATTTAACAACCCAAGGGAGGTCAAGAACTAAAGAACTGACGAATGAGCACAGAGTCAAGAGCCCAAGCAAGCAGTTTCTATGTGCCCAGATGCCCTTTGGGCCTTGTTTGACAATCCCAAGAACACATGTCACCTTCTATTATGCACACAGATATGGTAACAACTCAAAACTTTTACTATTCTTTTTGCAATCAAGTGAAAATATAGCATCTATTGCTGAAGAAAGCTCAGTGTTCGGCCAGCAGTTCGCAAAAAGAGAGAGAAAGAGAAGAGGGGAATAAAACTGGAAAAGAACTAGAAAAATAATATTTTAGATGGTAACCATTTACAATAATAGTTTATGGTAAGCTTATTTCCCTGATGTAACAATTTTAACCCGAGTGTCAAGCCTTCACTTCAATTTCAGGCACTTGCAAAATGAGCAGCAGGAAACAATTATTCTATTCAGAAGGGCAAAGGTGCAGCCATTTGATGGAACGCCCTGCCAACGGGCCCTTCCTTCATTTCAAAGCAAAACGAAAGTTGAAAAATTGTTATTGTAATAGTAGATGTGTTAATAGTAAGTAGAGTCTTAATACTCATTAAGACTATAAAGAAAAGGATGTCAACATCAGAACACAGGGAAAAAGAGGCATCTATGTGGATGGCATGGAGCCACTCAGCACACTGTGCCGTGGCACTAACACCTTACAGCAGGAAAGTCAGTTGTTCAAGCTTCTTATTTGCTTCTCACTATTAAGCTAATTGAGAACACATCTTTTGACTTCTGTCTTTGGTGAAGAATGTCAGACAATAATAAGAACCTCTTAGATTTCTAAAAATGGGTGCTTTGGGTAACGTTCTGTAACTATTGCTTAAGCAACTTGATGTTCCATTTGGTATCTGCTGCCCAGAGGTTCTTAACCATGACTATGTACTAGAATCATCTGGAGTCTTTTAAAAATGCTGACACAGATGCTCCATGCTAGGGATTAGATTCTTTTTAAATTGGATTGAAGTATGGCCCAGGCATCAGTATGTTTTAAAAGCTATCCAAGTGACTCTAATATAAAGTCAGGTAGAGAACCACTGTGCCAAGCCAGCGTTTCTTAAACCGTGGTCTAGATGAATTGCATCTACTGGAATTACCTACAATCTTTACTCAAAATATGGACGACTACATTGCACACATCATCTACTAAGATAGGATCTCTAGGGTTGGAGGGCCAGGAAAAATAGCTGTTTTTGTTTGTTTCTTCGTTTGTTTTTGGTCTACAGTCATACGACCCTGAACGCTCTTGATCTCATCAGAATTTCTTCTCAAAAGTTTCTTCATGATTCTTAGAGAAAATTCCTACACCTATGCCTGTATAAGTTGATGACCCACTTGACAGGCTCTTCAGGTAAAGATGGTACCCATCTATTACTTCCCCAACTGATATTTTACAATAACCATTTTCTGATTTATGTGATTGTTCTGCAGTACAGTTTTCATCTAGGTAGAGAAACACCCTGTATGTGATATATATGTATATATGATATAGACATGGAGAGATATCATATATCTCTATGTGATGCAGATATATACATCTATAGACCTCCAGTACAAGTATATATACATATATATGTGTATATATATACATATATATATATATATATACACACCCACCCCCCCACACACACATATATATACACATATAGTATCTATATACACACACATATATATACATATATATGTGTATATATATATACATATATATATATATACACACCCACCCACACACACACACATATATATACACATATAGTGTCTATATACACACACATATATATACATATAGACACTGGCTATAATACAAATAGGAATAGTCCTGATTCTGGCTTTAAGGGCCTTTCATTTCTTATCCTCATGCCCATGGCAGAGAAGGATTTCCTCTGGCTGTATAAAGTATTATGGGTAAGGCTCAAAAGGGTGGCTGTGCAGGGTCAACTTTCACGTTCTCTGAACAATCTGTAGAAAGAGAAAAACCCAGAGATATTGGAAAAATATATTTTGAGTACTACTTATGAGACTTGATTATATATATTTTATAGTCCTATTGTTATTAAAAATAATTCTTGAAATTCAAGGATCCTGACAGTCTGTCCAATGTGGAAAACCTATTTAAAAGCAATCTGAAATGCATTGCAGGTGAAATCACTTTTACCAAAGTGCAGATCATTTAATTTGTTCTAAAGGCATATAATTGGAAAAAAGACCAAATGTGTATTTTTTTCTTTTTACAATATTGCATAAATACATACTTCTTTATTCTAGCTTTAGTATGTGTATAGTTTTGGGGAAGTCCATGTCAGAAAAGAAAGTGATGTTTTCCTTTTTTCATGGACTTCTACAATATGTATACTCAGAATTTTAAAAATGAGTTCTCAAGTGAAAACAGAAGAATAAAAAAGCAGAAGGTATTATTTATCTTGGCCTTATCTGCACATGTCAGAAAATTAAGACAGTGATGAATTACATATTACTGTACAAAATTTTATTGTCAGAGGCAAAATTCAAATTTGTTCTGCTTAAAATACAGAAGACAAATTTTCTCACTTAGAAAAATCCATTTTGTTAGTGCTTGGTTGTAATGGAATAAAAATTTAATGTTGAATACATACTGATTCAATTTTTACTGAATAATTTTAAAGGCATACCATAGAAAACATTTATCTGCTAAACTAACACAAAGTTATTTATTTGGTAAATGCTCTAGTAACTTGTATTTACTAAAAGAACAGTTACTGTTACATTTCTAAATCATATAATATTAGAAAGAAAGAAAGAGTTTCCATTTGGCATATTTATATAAGTCTGTCCATTTGGGAAATGGCTTTGTGAAAATAAACTTTGTTGCTGAATTAATTCAAGTTCATTAGAAATAGTCCATGTACTACTTTTAAAAGATTATCTGGTGAATTCATTTGTGTCCAGTAGGCCACTTGTGAAAGCTCAAAGGCAGAATGTCTCGTCTTGCTCCAAGTTACTGGACAGTGTGTTTCATAAGCTTCGTAGAACGAATGTGTTTTATCTTATAGTCTGAATTTGTTTTCAATGACTATCAAAATGTAAAGGGACTAAAATACAGCAAAGGAAAATGGCAAGTATGTTCATAGGTGACAATGTGCAGGTAGCATTTAAAAAGGTACTGTGAGATTACTATTAAACCATAGTTTAAAAGCTAGATTACATTTGAAGAGGAATTCATTTGAAAAATATTTCGTTCTTGAGAAGTGACAGATAATAAACCTATTTTAAATAAAACTGAATAAAGAAAAATTAATAATGAATGTTCTCACCGAGGAGGTCTTAGTTTATGTGAAGGTGGGAACAGAACAGTGTCCAAGAACAAACGTAGTACTATGAACCTAGTAGGGGTTAAAAGGCTAGCGACTGAATGATTAACTTAGAGGATAAATGCACTGCACATTCAGGCAGATGTTCTTTACCGTAATATTTGCTATAAAACATTTCACTCTCTCATTTACTTACATGACATAATAAAAATGTGTGCGATTAGAAGTAAGTTGACCTGTGCAGAGCGAGGTCAAAGCAGTTATCTTAAAGTGTATCCACGCACAGCAGGCCAATGGAAAAGGTAACTTGAAGTAAATTCAGCAGCTGCAGGCCATTTACACAGTACCAAGCAAAGGAGAGAAACAGTTCTCTGACTTTGTCACTAAGAAAAAGGAAAGTTCTGGCTAGACTAATAGGTCCCCTCTATAAGCAGAACAGAGGTTTCACCTTATCTTTTGGTCTACTGGTGAAGACCTTTTCAAATGCATCCTCCCTTTTTTTCAAGGCTCATTTTTCAAGGCTCATTGTTTGCAGTATCTGCTAATTATCTGCTTAGCTTAAAACCCAGGACATCTGGGTGGGTCAGTCAGTTAAGGGTCTGACTCGGTTTCAGCTCAGGTCATGATCTCACGGTTCCTGAGATTGAACCCCCAGGGTTGTGCTCTGCACTGCAGGCATAGAGCCTGCTTGGGATTTTTCTCTCTCTCTCTCTGTCTTTCTGCTCCTACCCAACTTGTGTTCGCTGTCTCTCTCTCCCTCAAAATAAATAAATAAATTTTAAAAATCCCACTATGCAACACACTAATGTAAAGTATTCTGATGAAAACTTTTAAAGGCCATCTGAAGTAACTTTGTTAAGAAATGAGCATCCAACCAGAATGCATTAATTAACAATTTTTTCTCAATTGAGTCAATGACAATGAAGAAGTAAGTATTCAAATTGTCTATAGAGACCAGTCTATATGGATAGTCATTATGTTTCTGTGCCTGTAGGAGGCAGATGAATGACTGATTTGAGCCATGTAAGGCTTGGTTTGCAGGGTTTTGAATCCCAGCTAATACCCATCACCAGTTATGTAAACTGATCCCAACCCTTAACCTGTCTCCCCATTGATAAGTTGGAACTGATGGTATTTCAGTTATTAGATGAGATGATGTCTATAAAGTTCCTGGCATTTTGTAGACATTCAAATTTTTGTTCTTTTTCTATATTTGACCTTATTTAACATTAATAACATTAATATAGCACACAAATAATACAGATAAAAATAAAGGATTGGATTTTTCTTCTTTCTTAGTGCATTAGTACATGAACTGGGAATGTGCAAAAGATAGGCATCTTCAATGTCCAATTCTTAAAGTACTAAATATTCAAAATAAAATCCTTTAATGTACTATGTTTACAAAATCTGAATAAAATCATACTGTACTAAAAGGGCCATTTGTGAAAAACTTATTTTAAAAATAAAATGTAGGTGTGCCTGAGTGGCTCAGTCAGTTGAACATCTGACTCTTGATTTAGGCTTAGGTTGTGGGATCATGCCCTGTCTTGGGCTCTGTCCTGAGTGTGGACCCTGCTTAAGATTCTCTCTCTCCCTATGCTCCTCTCCCGTCCCCTTCTAAAATAAAATAAAAATTAAATTAAATTAAAAAATAAAATAAAGATAAATAAAACAAAATGCATATACTTACACATATGCAGTATACTTACTATTAGGACATATTTTCACCAACTGCTTATTAATACTTAAGACTCTTTAAAAATTTTCTAAACTTTGAAATAAAATTTCATAAAATAAAATTGAAAATAAAAGCCTCTAAAGTCCCCTTTTGCTAGAATTCCCTAGATAGAAACTACAATAAACAAAATATTTTAATAAAAATTCCTTATTACTTCAAAGCAAGAGAACTAAAGGTGACTCTTATTAAACTAAAATTTAAAATTCTAGAATATGTTAAAAGAACGTTTTTGTATTCAAAAGTTCACATACACTAATTAGAACAAATATATTATTGCCGCTGATAAGAATTGTTGAACCTGCTTTAAAGAATATGTGATTAACTTAACATTAACACATTGTGAATATACAAATAGTATGCTAAAACCATTTTAGAAAACTTGAACTACTTTTACCGAAGTAGGTTAAATATTCTTCCTGCAACTTACTGATATTATTAAATTGCTCAAATAGCTTTTCTTAAAGATAATTCTATCCCAATTTATATTCCAATTGTAAAGTTTAAGCCATGTGGTTTTATTATACTTTCTAAACATTACACATACTCTGTAAAACACAATTAAGTGCTGTGAAACCAAAGATTGAGAAGTACCCTAAAAGTTTTGAAAACTAGTACACAAAAATACTTGCATATTAACTATACCTAAAAATAATTTAGTTTCTCTCTGGTAGCATGTAATTATTTTTCATGTTGCCCTTATTCTGATTGGTTCCTCGTTTATGTTTGTTTCATTTATTGTAATGTGAATTCCTTCAGGCTTTATTCTGCTCCTCCTTCCTTTCCCTTCACAATGTGCTTAGTCAAATAAAATATGTTTAATAAATATTTGTTTAGTTAAATTGAATTTTGTCCTATGTAATTAGCAGTGTCAAATGATACTAATCCAGCCATGATCTCTGGTAAAAAAAAACAAAACAAACAAACAAACAAACAAACACAGGTGAGGGAATCTTAACTTCTCATTCTATAAACTATTACTACTCCTTTAAGATGTATATGTGGTTACCTCGTGGTCATCCTGAGAATAATGCAGCTATTTTAGGTCTTTAAATTCTTACCAAAAAAAAATCCTTAATATTCTAATAGCCAGTAGATTTTAATTAAATATATCATTGTAAACTTCTTTAGGAATTCCTTTCCTGCATCTAATCCAGGACTGCAGCTGCACAAACACTGTTTTTCACAATTTACTCTGCATAGATTTATAAACATTTTCCCGAATATTATTTTCCCTGATTTAGATGGAAGCCATTTTATCTGGGGTCTGACCATCTGTTACTACAGACAGAGCTTTTCAGAGAAATGTGTGTAAAAATAAAGCAAATTATCACCATTTTCAAGTCATATTTAAACAGTGTTCACTGTTTAAGATCAAAAAAGGGAACTATAATCAATGAACTATGCTTTGTCACAATATTGGGCTGCTTGTACCAACGGAAGTGAATTACTGATGAACATTTCATCCAGTTGTTTGACATCATGCAGATTAGAAACACAGGCTTTAAAAAATAATGTAATTATTGTAGACATATTTCATCCCATATTTTGATGCTGCTTCTGGTATTTGGAAAATCTCCAACTAATGCAATGGATAGACGTATTTCAAAAACGTCTTTCTAGTTTAGTTGTAGGAAGGTTTTACTCAAAGTCTAAGGTTACTGTGCCTGTTCCCCAAGTAACAACTGTATCATTTTAAGTGGTTCATGTTTCTACTCTGATCCTCAGTTTTCTCATCAGACTATCAGGGCTAATATGTTATTATGTTTTTGAAAGTAGCCAAATAAAACAGCATGTGTAAAGCTCTTTGAAAATAAAATACAATTTAAAAATGTTATGATCTGAATAAGCTCGTAAGATATTAGTTATATTTGTGAACAGTACTGCCACAAAAGCCCAGTCCTATGATATAAATTATCTTAGAGATAATATAAACCAAAGTCAGTTTAAACTCCAGTTAAAATCTGGGTTATTGAAATTTAGGAATAAACCTGGAATTGTAGATATTAACCTTAGACGTTGTGCTTGTCTATTTTTTTTAATCTTAAAGATTTTAAGAAAATCTTAAGGAAAAATGTGTCCAAATGGGGAACACTTTTTATTTACAAGTTACTTAGTGATATTTAATCTTCAGTATGGCAAATAATTTAGTCCTGTCTAATTGAAACCAAGTTTTGCTATGGTACATATATTGGCACAGTAAAGTGGTAAGCCTAGGTATTGAACACTTTCAACAATTTGTTATTTCATGCATATATAGGATTTGTAAAACATACAAAGAAGAGAAAAAAGATAAAAACTCTATGTAGAAAATAGAATTTTATAACTACATTTTACAGAATATTCCAGAGATATCATTGGTCATTTTATTATTTTGAAAATATTACTTATTTAAACAACTAAAAAACATTAAAGCCTGATATAATCTTCAACATTGGAAAGGACAAATTATTGAAAAATATGAACAGAAATCCCATCTCAATGCCATTGACACTACTATACCATTGAACAAATATTCTATGAGGTATTGAACATTGCACATAATTACACATTTAGGACTTGACATTGTAGCTAAACCAGTTGTTCAAGGCCACTAAAATACTGAAAGAGGATTAAGATTATTAACAGTGGGGAGGAAAAACTAACTATAAAAGCCTTTCTAACTCAAATATGGAAATGTGATTTCACTCAAAAGAATGTCACAACTACTAAGAATTTTCAGTAATTCATGACACAAAATAAGACATCCACCTCTAATTGTTTATCTATTTATCTTATTACATGAATCCAGTGCTGATACAGTACATGTTTTGGACCTTTACGGCAGTGTGATATTTATTATTGTTATGTCTTAGAATTTGTCCCTTATAGATTTTACATAGGTGCAAGTACTAGTTAAATTATATGACTTCTGATCAGTGGGATCGCTTTTAGATTTAATACTATTACTATGTCTCACTAAATCCACACAGTGTATTTAAAATTCATTTATTTTAATTGAATGAAGTGCTGAAAAATTTAAGTATGAGAAATAGATATTAATTGCTAAAAGGGTGAAATTCAATTTTAGGTGATACTTGTTCAATGGATTAGGAAATTGTTACTTTTTACCACAAACTCAAAATAAATCTATGGCTCTGGTTTCTAAAACACCTATTGTTTTTTCAGTGTTCAGTGACGATTAGAATATATCTCTCTCAATTATTTGCAAGGAGATTTGGAGGAGTGGAAAACCTCAGGAAAATAGAAAGTGGTCCACAAACTTTTGGCTTAGGTCCCGTAGTTGTGCTGGTATTTTATAATGGCAAACTTAAAATATGTTCATTTTGGAGCATCTAAGCAATGTTTGGAGAGCTGGCCTACTGGGTGAGAATGCCATTCAAAATAAGCACTTGTATTACAAAACACACAGCCATGAAAAGGGCTATTTAAAATTCCATGGAGAAGAGAGCTGTCAATGCCAAAGGAAAAGCTTTGCTCAAGAAAAGTAACTTTCATCTGAATGGATGGCATGATTGGCATCAAAGGTTATTAAATGGTATCAGACTAACTCGATGTACAGTCACTTAATGGAGGATTAGATGGACACAGACACAAAGACCAACACAGAGAGAATTTTCAACCCTCTGGACCACCCGCCATGAGATGGAAAAACAAACAAGATGAAAAAGAAACACCTTCTCAGCACTGATAATTCTTAAATGTGCACAATTGTTCGATGCAAGCATAAGTTTGACCATAATGATGACAGAATCTATATTTAGGATACAAGGCTGCCATTTTAGAGAATTAGAAGAGTGTTTATACATAAATTATGTTCGAATTCATTTTCATGTAGTAGAATAGACCATTGTTCAGGAAGCAGATGAAAAAAATCTATAACAGTTGAGAAATTTAGTCAGGAAATTGTCAGGAAGGATAGTGTTGAGATAAATTCTTTTAAGCCTTTTCAAAGTTTGCGTAAGTTCATAAAAAGAGATAAAGTTTCTTTGATCTGAAGAGATCCTTTGCACAAGTGCAGTGTACAACATACTATATACATATAGGGCATCCCTATGTACATATACATATGCATACACTATCTATATGCCTTTTTAAACATATACACAGGTTTAACTCAAAGAAAATGAGTTAGCAACACAGGAATCATTGCAAGACAATCCAAGTGCTGAAATAAGTGACACTGATCACTTCAAGGGCTATTTTACCTCTCACATTGCCCAGAAGTAAGAATATAATTCCTTTTTAGTTTGTTTTTCATTGCAACACTGATTGTCATAGATAGTCTTTGTGCTTTTGTATAATGCCCATCCTGGATGTAACATATATTCACGTACAACATTGGACATTTTAAATAAGCATGCTGAACACAGGCAGGACCATACAACCATGCACAAAATATTCTGAATATGTTTTTCCAAACTGACTGCAACATCGACATGCACCACTATCATATTTGGTCCTGTACAGCAAGGAATGTACAGCTGATGCAATCATGGCTAGTTTCACTTGCAAGAGTTTCCTTAGAGAAGAACACCCAGTAGAGAAACAAAACAGAATGAGTGAAATGAACAGGAAAGTCCCCCAAAACCAAAAATTAAAAAAAAAAGTCCTCCCACACGTTAACACTGAAAATCTGGCCATTTTCCACATAGCACATTTTCCTCATCCCATATAAAGCAGCTTTCTCCCAATGTTCTGAGTTGAATTGTTTATAAGAGATATTAGTGTCTCAGAGCTTTTCCTAGCCATTGGAAAAGCTCATCTTGATAGAGCATTTTCCAGCGCACGTTGGCTTCAACGGTCTCCACAGCTCTCAAGAAAGAGGCAGCGGCTACTCCATCGTAATTCTTCATGAAGTTCTTCAGCTGGAAAGAAACATTTTAGAATGGTGAGAATGCATGTCTCAAAGAAACTTATGGCCAACATATATAAACAAGAATGCATGTGGAACAAAGTGCCACCATCCCTACAGAAGGCGTATTTAGTATGTGAAGCAAGCTTACTAATGAAATGCAATACAACAAATTGAGTCTGTTAGGTGTGAAGTAAAGTTTCTTCTGGAACTGGAAGGAAAAAAGAGTGGACATTACAGTTAAAAAGCTTCAAATTCAGCTTCTTCTTTCATAGATAAATATTAAAAGAGATGCATTTGTCTTTTCATATATGTTGATGGGATTGTGGCAAAGACTAGTTGTAATTATGAATCATATCCAAGGAAAAAAGTAGCCTTAAAAACTGAATATGAGGGTTAAAGTTTACTCTTTGTTGGTAGAGATAAAACTGTTCTTTATCTCCCCCAAATAAACAGCATAAAGACTTGACATTATCTTTGGTGGCAAGAGATTACCAGTTATCGGGTGGTAGAAAAAAGTAATGATGCTAGATTAAAGCTGGATGGGTAATGACACTGCAATTGTCTGAGTAACTTGACCTGGAAAGAATAAAGGAAGAATGTGGACACACGGAGCCAGATAAGTCGGGCATTTAATTATAAGTTATAATTTTAAAATGCTTTGCTATTATTTTATGGAAAGATTTTTCTGTAGAGAGTTCACATATTCTGGGGATGTTTGGGGATTTTATTTCAAGATTAAATACTAGCAGTTTTTCTTTCTGTTTCAGATGTCCTAAAAAACTGGCAACCAACCAACAATCAGAAAGCTAATAGGCGAATGTGAAAAATCAACTTGCAACACAGAAACATTATGTGGTGTAATTAGTGTGGGGTGTGATTCATCACATGGTGGGTGCCACATGGAGGAAATGCCAGGAGGGAAACACAGTGCATCAAGACTGACTCAGGGACAGGGAGATATGGCGCGGGGAGGATGCAATTAAAATGGACTTTTTAATATCTTTCTGAGTTCATCTAGAAATTGGTTCACTGGTAGTTTGGTTTATGACAGCATTACTTTGATTACATGATACCGATGGGTTTTCTCAAAGTTTATCCTCTACTTTCCAACAAAGCCCTGTGGCCCTGCAGCATTGGCAGTAGATAACCATATTTCAGGGCTATAGCCTTTATAAGACTTCACAATCACTAAGCTTTTATAACAAACATGTAAAATATCCAACATGTAACAAAGATTTATTGATGCTACCCTTAAAAACTGATTTGACATTTTACCAAATTTACACATACTAAGCAGAAGAAGGAAAGACATTGGAATTTATTGAATATCATCAATATACATATTCCTGTAACATGCATACACATATCTTAAAAGGAAGTTGAATAGAAACATTTAAATTATATTTTTAAACTTTAACTGATTAATCCAATAATTCATTTGTATTTATATGTTTGACTCATTTAGTCAATATTCCTAAAGCAACAAATAATAACATTATGATCGGTTTTGAATTATATTTTATTATAAAAATAGATATTACCATGTATATATTACCATGTATTACCAAAAAAATATACTACCATGTATATTGCATATGTATATTATAGTGGTGTTATTTACATAGTATACGTCAATCAGGAAAAAATTCTACTCCTCTTGAAATATATTCTGCATTATTACATACTTGCCTAGGCAGTACTAAATATGCCATATAATGGTAAATGACCCTTTGACAACTTTTGATTCTGTAGAACATGCTCTTGGCCCCTTGACAAAATAGACAGCAAGTCAGCCTGCACACTGAAGTAAAACTCTTAAGTCCTTCTCAAAGATAAACTATGAGTTTGAATATGAATGAGTTATTGACACAAAGGGTAGGTCAGATTACCCTGCAAAAGAACAATCAATAAAAAAAAGTAAGTGGTGGGTCCCCAGGGATTCATTTCCTAAATCACTATTTAAGTGCACTAGATACTTCCTTCATGAGCTCGGAGAGCCTGAGGTGACTCAGGAATCTTAGGAGTAGCTTGTTCATCAGAACACATATGGCCCACTCTCCATACCTGGCATAAATTGATCTCAGACCCTTATTCTTCCACAGCTCTCTGACAAACAGATGCCAGAACAGCCATCTAATTGGTCCTGGGGTGTGATCATAGCACCTTCCAGACCCCTGCCTGACTTTATAGGGTATGGGGTAGATGGAAGGCACTTGGCATTCCAGTTTGCTTCTTTCTGAAGCTCTTTGGTAGATTTTCTGCAGCTATTAGCTTTTATTATTGTGTTTCCTAAATATTTATGCCATCTTGTGCTTTTATTTGAAAATGTTTCAAAGTTTAGACATTTTTATAAAATAGCATTTAGTAAGATGTCAGAGTTGTTTGTGCTTCTTGTTTTTAGCATAAATTTTTTAGACATGTTTGTTAATTTCACTATTAGAAAACATTTTAACATTAAAAAAAACCCTCCTATTTTAGGGTACCCTAGACCCTACACACCATGGAATAAATTATTTGTAAATTGCAAAACATAATATACTCTCAGTAACTGTATAAGTGAATTGAATTAGCTATTGCGCTATTATGAGGTTCATATTTTCAACATTAAAACTGTAAGTGGGGTGTCTGGGATGCACAGGATCTATGTTCTTCCGCAGCCATGTTGTAGATTAGGTTCAAAAAAGGCAGAAAAACGAGTGCTGGAGAGAATTGCTTAACAGACATTAGTATGAAAAACTGTCAAGGGCCTCCGCAGCTCCCTCAGGTTGTACTTCCATTAGTTTAAAATTAAGGAAATAACACACAGTTTCATGGAGAAATATTGTTCAAATTGCTGGAGCCATGTAATTAGAAGGAAATTGCCAGTGTCAGGTTTGAGAAAGCAGTTTTTGGGGAGGGAGCTTGGAAGAATACACATTTCTTTACTGAATGCCCCTAAGGCTGATGGGGATCATTAAAATCTCAACTGAGCTTTCAGAATTCATAAAGATGCTGATTCTCTTTTGATCTAGATATTCTTGAAAATAAGAATATGCCCTATCCAAAGGGAGCATATTGGGTTTTCTGCTTCTGAGGCTCATTGGTTATGAGAGGATGAGTCTGGAAATTCCTAACCCCTTTTATATTAATGAAAGGGGGTTATTAACAATAGGAAGTAAACCCCCATACCACTCAACAATGGTGGTCCCCAATCCTAAATACAATGATTAGATAATGAAACTCTGGAAAAGCCTCAGGCAGCAGTTGTCAAACTAGAAAGTCAACACAAGTAGCTAGATCGTGGAGGGATTCCTTGCTTATGCTTATGCCACAGACAGTGTTGGGAAGTTAGCTGCGTGGTGGATAATGGAATAAAAGTCACAATTTAGTTTCAGTCTTGAAACTGCACCTTTCATTATAGCGATAAACATTTCAAATGGCAATTAAATCAAGTAGGAAACTATGAAATATATGTACGAAACAAGTAAAACAAAGTCATCGGCATATGATAAAATCAAATTGATATCCATTTTTTTTTATTAAAAATTTTTAATGTTTATTTTTGAGAGACAGAGACAGAGCATAAGCAGGGGAGGGGCAGAGAGAGAGAGGGAGACAGAATCTGAAACAGGCTCCAGACTCTGAACTGTCAGCATAGAATCCAACATGGGGCTCAAAAATCACAAACCATGAGATCGTGACCTGAGCCGAAGTCAGATGCCCATGTAGGATGGGCCGCCCGGGTGCCCCAACACAATGTCCATTTAAAAGATGTTTTCTGAGGGCGCCTGGGTGGTTCAGTCAGTTAAGCAACTGACCATTGATTTCAGCTCAGGTCATGATCTTATGGTTTGTGGGTTCAAACTTTGTTTCAGGCTTTGTGCTGACAGCGCAGATCCTTCCTGGGATTCTTTCTCTCTCTCAAAATTAATAAAAATTTTTAAAAAAAGATGTTTTCTCATGGCCTAGGATTACTGAAGCAAGCAAAGTATGAAAGATAGAGTTTGAGGATGAAGTGGGAAAGGGAACAGGAGAAAGGCAGCAAGAAGGGGGCAAAAGCAGAGAAGACGGGAGAAGAAAGGGAGCAAAAACGGAGAAGGAAGAGGGGAAGGAAAGGGTGGAAGAGGACTTTCCACTTCTGTGTTCACTTCAGCTGCTTCACAGGTTGTGAGTAAATGAGTCTTTCACTCACCGATTACTGAATGTAAAATTAAGGAATTAAAAGTACTTCATTTAAATACAGAGAAAATTGGAAGCAATCATTCATTTAATTGTTCTTTCTTTCTGTTTCATATGGATATGAAAGAAGTACTTCTCAATAAGCTTCCTTTATTTAAAAAATACAGTAAAACATGTGCTAGGGCTTTCAAAACCAAATCCTGAAGGGTTGGGAACACGTAGCAGGGATAAAAACTGAATTTCAAATCATTACAATAAGAGACTTAGCTTAGCTCATAGTGTTGCAGGAATCCAAGTTAGTGATTAGGGGCCGATCATACAACGTTGGGCAATATTAGAAGATGTTAAGGAAGGTGCCAGGGTTGGTGCTTCTGCGGAAATGCGGCTCAGTATGATTAGCTCTGGGTCACAGCCTCAGGCATTCTGTCAGCGAGAACTAAGGAAGCTATGATTGCCAATGCCAAATCTCAGCTATATTTTACAATGGAGTTGAGCAGTGGACGAAAAAGCAATAAGTGGTTGAGGCCCAGCTCATCTGAATCATTTAAAAATATCTATATTTTCGGGGCGCCTTGGTGGCTTAGTCGGTTAAGCGTCCGACTTTCGCTCAGGTCATGATCTCGCGGTTCGTGGGTTCGAGCCCTGCATCCGGCTCTGTGCTGACTGCCAGCTCAGAGCCTGGAGCCTATTTCGGAGTCTGTGTCTCCCTCTCTCTCTGACCCTTCCCTGCTCACGCTGTCTCTCTCTCTCTCTCTCTCCTAGAAATAAATTAAAAAAATATATTTTAAAAAAAAATCTATATTTTCTCCTCCCTCCTACATGCT
>NW_027531999.1:1364017-1468551 GCF_008692635.1 Crocuta crocuta
AAAAAAAAAAAAAAAAAGCTGGTTTAAATTTCCAGAGAAATAAACCAGAGATAAAAGTAAGGAAACATTAGATACACTCTAAACTGAACACTAGTCCTTTAAAAATTGTTTATTTTCTTTAATGAAGTTTATTTGTGATCATATCAAGCAGAATTTTAAACCAACTATTAATCTCAACATATACTGTCAGATACATTCTCTGTCATACGTATGAATTCATTCCACTGAACAGACAAGATAGCATGAAGCATTATCATCAAATCCAGTTCCTCACTCCCTGTATAGGCCTGACCACAAGGCAGTGAGACCCAAGTTCTGTACCTTAACACCAGTCTTGATCCTCTGCATCCAAATACTGGTCATTGTGACAGGATAGTTTTATTTCTAGGATCCTAAACTGGGTTGTTGCTCAACTGATTGTATCAAAGATTTCTGAAGTGGATTTGGAGTCCTTCAGTTTGGTAAACATTACATTTAAACATTTCTTGAAGGCATTTAATGTTTAATATAATAGAAATACCTTTGCAAATAATGAATTGAGTAAAGTCTTCAGCATGAATGAATGTGTGTGTGTTTGTTTTAAAGAAATGGATACGAATCTGTTGAAAAAAATAGTTACAGTAAATGTATGACTTCATATGTTTTTATAAAAGAAAAACATTAAAACTCATATTAAAATATTTACCTCTTTGAGTTCACCTTCAGTATTAAGAAATTCTGTAACTCCACTAATGAGTTTAGAATTCATAAATAATGCCTCTCCATACCTGGAAAGATTAAAAAAAAATCTTTATATTAATATAGGCAGCAATTTAAGAAATACTGCTCTACAGAATTTTTTAGAAACCTTTTCAAGGGTTACATTTGACTAACGTTATCTTATTGCCATTAAGATCTCTGAACATTTCAAGGTCATTTGTCTAGGTAGCCAGGGAGGTGAAAAGAGCTAGGGCTCTGGGGTATCATGAGATGCCACCTGATTTGTTTCAGAGAGGTCTAAGTTGCAGTAAAAAAAAAAAAAAAAAAAAGGAATTTTTTAAGATTTAGGAACCATTATTATATTTTCAATCTAAGGCCTGAGGAAGAAATATTTTAAAACTTTCAACTTAAAACAACTTAGTTCACTAAAAGGAAAAGAAAAATCCCAACAAAGGAAATGGGACTATAAGATAAATGTGGGCATTATCAGTATGTCACACAGATCCTTTGGTCTGGTCAGTTATAACTGACATTGACATTCTCCTTTTTCGTGCTTAGAAACTGAGCCAAATTTCTTTGAAATGCTCCCAAAATATTAGTATTTTTTCATGTAGGCATTAAATTAAAATATTCAGTTGTTCATTTGGATTGCATAATCCTTGTACCACAGATATAAATTCTTGACTCTCAATCTATGGTAAGGAACAATTTGTGTCAGTGAGTTGGAAAGTTTTCTCATTTTATTTATTTATCTCTATTGTGCTATGGATATCTATCACAGCTTATCACACTCTTGAAATTAAGAAAAGCAAACTAAAAATAAGATTCTGGGTTTTTGGAAGCAAAGGTGTAGCCCTCATTATAAGAGGTTTTCAAATGCTACCATTACAGCATTGAGGGACCTGTCTTTTAGAACTTGTTAAATTGACAATATCTTAAGCCTAATGGCTATATATGGTAAGGGAAAGTGGGGGAGTATATGTAGTTTTCCAAGTGTCTGGCTTGATTAATTGGTGGATTATTTACTGAGAACAGGAAGACAAGAGGGAAATAATGGGTTTAGCTTTGCAGTTATACCTCAGAAGGAGATCAAAACAGACAACCCTCTATCATAGGGCGGAGTTTAGGTGAAATGTCTCAGTAAGAGATATAGATTTGGGAGTGACTGAAACCATTAGAGTAGATGGGAAGGAAAACCAGGGAGAAACCTTGGAGCAGGAAACAAGAAGCATCTTGGGCAGCGCCTCCATGAATTCCAGTGTTCTAGAATTGACAGAGGAGTAGGAGCAGATGAAGGCAATCCTATTTGTCAAGATAAACACTTCCTATAGGTAGATACGCTGAAATCTCAAACTTTCTATCAGTTAGAGATCAGGGACTCTCAGTGAGACCAAATAAGCATTTCAAGAGCCAAACATTTTTTGGGAGGGTCTAAACTATACATCCACTATACTGAACTGTGATATACAAAACTACTCCCTAAAGAAACTGTATTGGCAGATACTTAGTACTCCTTAAAGCAAAATGCTTGTATATATTATTTCACCTTCTGTCTGACTATTCACTATATTATATGCATGACAGCAAAGCAAGTTCTAATCTTCCAATCATTCCAATTTCCGAGCTACAAATACAAAAACGTCAGTGCGTCTTGTAGGAATACCAGTGCTTTCTGACAATGAAATATCCATAGATAAAAAGTGTTTTAATAGGACACATTCATTCAAATTGAACTCTTTATACAAGGGCAACTGATAACGGTGTACCTTAAAAACATAAAGTTTATACACCAGTTTTTAAGAGACAGTAAACAATAGGTCTGCTTACTGTTTGGAGACATTTAAGTTTGAAAACATGTGGCCTCTACATGCTCTTTAATATATTTAATTTTAAAATGCCATAGAGATTGCCAGAGTAATAAATCAACATTTATTACAATATATTTAAATACATAATGAAATATTTTCTTAAGTTGAAGCTGAAGAATTCTCACCATAAAACAAGATGTCTCAGGAATGAATTCTACTGCAGCTAGAATTATACAATCGTTCAAATCATGGTTTTATTTCAGGTGTTTTATTATATTTATATTTAAAGGTAACTTCAAACAGGGGCACCTGTGTGGCTCAGTCAGTTAAGCATCCGAGTCTTGAATTCAGCTCAAGTCATGATCTCTCAGTTGGTGAGATCGAGTCCCACATCAAGCTATGAGCTGACAGTGTGGAGCCTGCTTGGGATTCTCTCTCTCCCTCTCTCTCTGCCCCTTCCCCACTTGTGCACATGCTCACTTGCTCTCTCTCAAAATAAATAAATATTTTAAAATAACTTAAAAAAAAAGAAACTTAATTCTACAGCAGTAAAGCTTTCTTGTTACATAATTATATCTGATTTATAAATCATTTTTTTCTGCAACACATTCAGAATATAGAACTTTTATGATATTTCTTCAACCTTAGACAGTTTAATAGATTTTCTGCAAAAATTGACTGCTAAGGCTTTTTAGTCCCACATTTCCATATATAATCACAGTTTTTAATCTTCAAAACATGAATAATGCTATAGACCTGTTAAAATAATTCTGAGTTTCACAGGAGTGGCAACATCCATATTAGTTGACTATTTTAAAATCTAGTTCTATTATCTAGGCGTTGGTTTTAACACAAAAAGCTTTGCCTTTATCTCTCATATCACCTTTAATTTACTCACTCAAGTATGAATGATTGAACTCTTATTTCTACCTGGTATTTAATATCTTCCATTTATCTCTAAAAAACTTCCAGGCAAGGTCTCGGCCATGTGGATTTCGAGCGACATGGATTATCACATCAATTGCATCTTGATCCAACACCACCTCAGAATTTAGTGATAGATTCAGAAGCCTTTAAAGATAGAATTGTAGAAAAACTTTTAGCCCAATAACTTAAGCATTTTTATAAAATTTCAAAAATTATATGCATTAATATGCATATTTTTCAAAAGAACAGTCCAGTGTAAACTTTACCAACACAATTAATCAATACAACAACTTTCTGTTAATAGAAGAGAGGAGCAACTTCCTAGTATTTTAATTAACTTGTCAATTAAATTCTGAAAAAATCTTGCAGGTGGAAAATCACAATTCTCTTTTAATGATCTAAACTCGCTTTTAAAAATCTTAAAACACTTCCTTTTATAATGAAATACTGTCTTACTGTTTAGTTAGAAACGAAGGTATACCTTTCAATTCAACTAGCTTTAGTCATGTCAACATGGCAGTTTTCCTTAGCTGTAAAAAGTATATTCTAGAGTAACTACAATATATCCAAGGAAACAAAATCAGGGCCACAATAGGTTTAGATACAATTTAAATAAATTTAGAAAATCAATTGACCCACCTATTTAATAAGTTCCTATCATCACTGCAAGTTAAGGCTTCCAATAATATTTTCTTCTCAGAAACTGCCGTGGTAGAGTGGAATTTCATCCAGATGAATTCCCAGACGTCCTCATCTAGTAGTGAGACTCCTGTACAGTAGACGATGTCTCTAACGTTGAGTGGGATTCTAAAGAAGCAGCCCAGGGTGGTTTCTGTTAATTGAAAGCTTCATAGCATTGAAACTAAAGACAGATGTTGCTTTACTACAGTCAGTTTTTAAAAAGATGATTTTGTTAATGAGTTTTAACCTGAAAGAGTAATACTATATATAACAGTATTCAAAAATATTGGCAACTGAATGAATAAAATAATGTGCTTTATGTAATGGTAGTTTTGAATGGAAATTTTGTTAATTGCATGTAATATGCAACTATTCAAAATTATTGGCAACTGAATGAACAAAATAATGTACTTTATGTAATGGTAGTTTTGAATATAATTTTTGTTTCTACTCTTGATACTATATTTAAACAAAAATCAGAACACAAAAGCTTAAAAAAATCAGGGCAAACAGGATGCTTTACATTTTTATACTGCTTATCAACCAATGATCAACCAATATATACTTATTAATATAATATACTTATCAACCAATGATCTTGCCCTCATAGTTGGTAGACCCAAGAATGACAAGAAAGCCCAGGTTGAAGGGACTAATTTGGATGAGACAAACACTTTACCCTAAATTCTTAGACAAGTCTCTCTGAAATTATTTTTCTCAAAGAGCTCTTCAAATTTGGGAACCTAGAAGATTATTGATACAGGTAGTTAACAGATAAAACATAAGTAGTACATTTTGAGAAGGTAGAAATTTCTTTTTCCTTACATTTATAAAAGTGACTATAAAAGGAGACTAAATTTTGACTTTGACTTCAAAATAAATATTGCAGTGGGAATCTGTGGGTGGATTTAATTAGTCTTGACTATTTATAAATTGTAAATGTTCATATTTACTGTACCACAGCAATTTTTTTACCAAATATTGTTCTTTCAAGACTCAGAGTATACCTCACATTTTAAAAACTGAAATCTCTGAAAGAACACTCCAATATTTACAAAAGGTTAAAAACGCATTTCTGCTTTGTGTCATATTCAGTGATCTATTATTTAAATTTCACATTTGTAATTTGAATGTGGCTAATAAGTGTTTTCTCTGGATAGCAAGATAAAACAATCTCTTCTAAAGATTTAGGACCTTGATGGTTAAAACACCACTATGGTTAAAAGGAGTATTTGGAAAACACAAGGAAGTGTCTGAATGACTACCAGTAAAATAAGCTTAATCTTATTCTGTTAAGCAGCTAAGTAGGGCTCCAATCAGAAGACTGAGGCTTGTGTATTAGAATACCAGATGTTTAGATTTGCCAAAGTATCATACAAAATTAATTGTTCCCAGAAATAGCTAAAACTGTATTTTTCTGTCTCTTCCAACAAGTAATGTGGAGTGTTTGGAGAAAAGTTATTTTAACCTTGCTGACTGGAGCTCTTTTTCTTTGTGGTATCAGAAGGCAAGCACTCTGTGTGGTTGTTTTGTTTTTAAAGAACCTAAAGGAACACAAACATCAGAAGAAACCAGCAAACAGCTTCAGAAAACACTACCACCACATTTAATCATGGTAGATACGTTATATCCATCTTCAATCACTATGATAAGAACATTAAGAAACCTAGCCTTTCTCTAAATCAACATCTAGAGAAGAGAATGAGTCTTTTTTCTTCCAAATGTTATAGGCTACAGAGGAAAACACTGTAATATGGTTGACTAGGCCAAGAGATCACTATACACATTTCTAAGGAAAAAAAAACAGTAAAATGTCTACTGAAATCATCAGTTCATCGGTCAACGTATATTTTCTTTTTCTTTTTCAGTGTATATTTTCTTAACGTTAGACCTAATATAAAGTCATTAAGCTATTAATATATGAAAGAGATTACAGGGATAGAGCCCATTGAGTTAGGTTTTTATGCCTACAAAATCAATCTCCAATATCGATGGTTTCAAGTAGAAAAAGCATATAGAGATATATAAAATGCAAAAAACTCCTCCAGATATTAAACTATGTTCCTTAGAAGTAACTTGACTCCCATATATCATAGTTACTAGGAATAGTCCATATTTTTGTTATTCAGTGGATCCTGCTGGCTGATACTGAACTATGAAAGGTGCATATACAAATGAACAAATGGATTGACCACTCCAAAGCCCTGGACACTGACTAAAGGAGCATGGGAAGAAAATGACACTTTTGTGCAATACTATGTCCCAGGTAACAAATATTATTTTATGTAATCTATATAATAATATCATGATGTCTCTATCATATTTATTTTTAATTCTTTTAAGTAGGCTTTATGCCCAGCATGGAGTCCAACGTGGGGCTTAAACTCACGACCCTGAGATATCCATGACCCTGAGATCAAGAACTCAGCTGAGACCAAGAGTCAGATGCTTAACTGACTGTGTCACCCAGATGCCCATGCTGTCTGCATCATAAACTTCTTTTTGTAGGAGAGGGAACATTGTTCTGAGAGAGGATATTTTGCACTATCCTCACAACACAGTAAACTGAGAACCAGGATAATCTGTACAGGAAAGTTTTTCCCATTTTTATCAGCTTAGAGACGGCCAATGACAATGAAAGTATGATACAATGATTCTTAGTAGTAGTAGTAATCAAAAATTTGCCACTGAATTCTGATTTTTCATTGTTCAATAAAACACTATGATAGAAAGCAAAACCAACAAAAAAATTAAATTAAAAAATAATATATCCTTTAAGAGGGTACTATCACCTGGGCCTAACCAATGGACAGCAGAGCAATACATGCACCCAGTCAAAATTCTCCTGGTGCCGGCCATAGTGCCACCTGTAACCTCTTTTTTAATTAAAATTTTAAGACACAGTTTGATCAGTTATCTTTGAGAAATACGTTGGCTCAAGTGGATTTCCAACCATCAGTATCCATTCTCTTCACCAGCACTGAAGTGATACTTCTTAAAATGCGGCTGTGGGTGACCATAAAGACATTGGCTACTGGGGTACTTAAGCAGCTGCTCTATGGCAATGTGGTCATACAAAGAGCAAGGAGAAAACAAATCTTAAAAGGGCACTCAGCAATAAAGTGTTGGATAAAATGACAGACAGATCACCCTGAAGTAATCTAACAAAAGCAGTCCGAGGCAAAGGAGGCCTTTAAAAGCAAAGCTGCTCATACTAGGGGCAGATTCTGCATCTGAAGCTGCAGCCCCAAACCAAGAGAGACCCCATAAATTTGGATTTGCTCTGCCCGAAGCTGCAGGTCAACTTCCTGGTTTGCCAGCAGCCGTCCCTCTGTGCACAGCAGATGCATCAAATTTGATTACTGTGAAAATGAGACACACATATGTTTACATATATAATCTGAACCCTGTTGATGGTCCATTGAAAAACAGCCCTCAGTCTCAGCTGCAAATCCCCAAACTCTCAGGAAAGAAAAGGCTCTATTAACTGATGCTAGGCCATATGCATTGCTTAAGGTTTACAAGATTCCTTCCAAGAGGAAGGACAGAGCTGATTAACCAGAGAGTAGTGCTCTGGTTTTTCCACAATCTGTTCCCAAGGCATCAACTCCCTATCTTCTTCCACCCACCCACCAGATAAGGAGTCAAGGTATAGTTCACAGGATTATTGTACTCATCACTGAAGATAAAACAAGATTGGTGAGCCCTGAATTTACAAAGGGCCTTGGTTCCCTATGATTTCCATTGTTTAATGAAGCCCCCTTTGTTGCTAAATTTGTAAAGATGTTCTAATAACATTTTAGCAAAATGATTGCTCTGGGGACAGTTTAAGATCTCTTTGTATAATCCAAAGTCATCAGGAACAAATGAAAAAGCTCATTTGTTTGGAAAGCATGAGCTGAAAACCCCACAGAACCCGTAGTTATGAGAAGTACAAATGAGTTTGTGAGATTCTTGATAACAGCATTGGATGGAGACAGGGCTCCTTTTTGTGCTCATGGAAATTGTCTATGAGAATGTGAATATCCCACGGTCATTTCTTTTTAACTGCTTCCTCAGAAGCAAATTTTTTAATGGAATTTTATTATGTGAGAAGGAAAGCTGTGCTTGTTTTTCTCTATGTGTAGTATGCATACACAGGAGAAGGCCTAGCCTCTCTAACTGCCTTCCTAGGAGATGAACGGAGTAAGGCTTAGCCAAAAGGAACTGTCTTTATCTTTTCTAGGGTATAA
Organism: Crocuta crocuta; assembly: GCF_008692635.1. Classification (NCBI taxonomy): domain Eukaryota; kingdom Metazoa; phylum Chordata; class Mammalia; order Carnivora; family Hyaenidae; genus Crocuta; species Crocuta crocuta. The sequence goes on from NW_027531999.1 coordinate 1,372,365, forward strand.
CATTGCAGAAATTATTACCTACTTCGTATAACTTGTACTATATTTTTTATTCTATTCTCATTTTAAATAGGATCATGACGGAGTTCATCTGTATAGTACAAGTTTTGAAAGCATAAAAGTTCTAAAAGCATAAAAGTATCACCTTGAAATAATCTATTTTGTATTTTGGTGAGATGTTAAAGCTTTTTTACTTTGCCAAAAGCAAATGCATAAAAACAAAATGCTTTGGAAAGCTGTGCTTGTTAAAAATTTAAGGAGTTAAAAACATTAAGTAGGTGGAAAAATAAAGGCTGTAACTTTTAGGACACTTTTTAAAAAATTATCGAATTAAATAATGATGGTGGAATGAGACTACTATTTTAAATCTTAGTAAATTGGTATTTTAATTCTTAAATGGAAAATTGTGAAGTAGGTTGACAAATTAAGGTAAAGAATTAGAAAAATTTCCAAAAATTTTGCTCTAAAAGTTTTCTCTGTTACATTGTTTTTTTATAAGGTAAGAAATCTGGGGTACCTGGATGGCTCAGTAGGTTAAGTGTAGATGCTTGATTTCGTCTCAGGTCATGATCTCATGGTTCCTGGGATTGAGGCCCGTGTGGGGCTCTATGCTGATAGTGTAAGGCCTGCTTGAGATTCTCGCCCTTCCTCTCCCCAGCTCCCACTCCTGTGATCTCTCTCTCTCTCAAATAAATAAATAAAGTTAAAGAAAAAAAAGGTAAAAAGTCAGGACACATTTACAATAACAATAAGGGACTGGTTTAAGTTAAGACATAGTGACTGAGAATAATGTAGATTAATATTTAAAAACATGCTAAAATATGTTATTTAATATAATGAAATATATTAAGGATGAGTATAATACATATATAATACTGCAATGGTAATTTAAAAATAGTGTATATTAGATTAAAAAAATAAAAGAAAAATCAAGAGAATATTAATATTTGCTTTTGGGTTGGGGAATTATAGTTAACTGGTTTTTCTTTTTATAATTCATGTATTTCAAATTTAATCACTTAAGAAATTTTACAATTACTTTGAAGATAAGTAAATGTATAATTATACTTGTAAAGATACAATTGTTACTATTAGAGTAAAACATATTCCAATATAGAAAAGTGCTACTGAATAATATGTAAAAACAATTACGATGATACAGTTAAATATCTCCCAGAGGAAACTATATTTGCCAAGGGAAAAAAAATCATACTGTTTTAAAATATAAATTTTGATGCTTAATTATGATATGGGTCTATTTCTAAGCAGGTTCTCAGTAGACCTAATTTGACCAATAACTGCCTCTAGGATTGGGCAATTCAAGGTCATTGCTTTGGGCTTCATTTTTCACCCTAATTTGACAAGGCTAAAGTATATGAGTTCTAAAGTCCCTTCCTGCTCTGTTAGTAAAAGATTCTTTTCATTAGCGATGTAGATTTAATTATTTTCAAAGACAATGAAAAAATTTCTGAAATGACTAGCGTCTCTAAAAGCCCCTGTTTCTTTCAGTTGCATCAAACATTAATGTAGAGTGTGGCCTACCATTTAATTCATTTTAATTAACTAACATTTAATTAATTCATTTGAAAAATCACTTGCCATGAGGCACCTGGGTGGCTCAGTCGGTTGGGCATCCGACTTCGGCTCAGGTCATGATCTCACGGTCTGTGGGTTCAAGCCCTGCTTTGGGCTCTGTGCTGACAGCTCAGAGCCCGGAGCCTGCTTCAGATTCTGTATCTCCCTCTCTCTCTGTCCCTCCCCTACTCATGCTGTCACTATCTATCATAAATAAATAAACTTAAAAAAACAGAAAAGAAAAATCACTTGCCTAATCTAAAAGTTAAAAGATAGCTTTGGTTGAAGATTCAACACTCTGAATCTTCTTTGACCTTTTAAGTACTAGTACTCTTACTTCTTTTGGGGTAATCGTTGACTTTAAAATATCAGACTGAAAAATAACCTACATTTACAAATGTTGATCCTATTCAAAATAGCCCCTATTGTCTTCTCTCATTCCATTTTCATTCCTTTGTCCTTTGGCTGCTCTTGAGAAAGCTATCTTGAATAAAACTTAAAGCTGTTTAGAAAGAATATGTGACTTTTTTGCACCTAAGGATCAGTTTCCTCATCTGGAAAGCAGGGAAAATAATTCCTTACAAGGTTATCACAATAATGAAATGAGATGATGTTTATCCAGTGCAGTACAGTGCCTGGTACATATCAGGTATGGGTGTTATCTAACTGCTGTGCATAGCCAAGTGCAGGGTACATAGAAAATTGTCTCAACATGTGGTAATGACATTCCGTCTCATTAGTTTTATTACTATTATTAGTAGTACGAAGTGGCAACATATATCTCCATCTTTCCCGAAAGAGTACAGGACTAAAAAGAAAGCAGATATAAAGTTTTTAGACAACCTCACTACAGGTGAATGAGTAATTATAAAAATCATGACTGACAATACATGAAGTTTAAGGCACTGCAATCAAATACACTTATAATCCCACCTAGCTTTACCGGTATATTTGTCAATCAAACATGCCACTGAATCCATATAAATATCCTGGCAACCAGAAGCAGTATTGTTTCAGAGCATCTCTTCTCTACAAAGCTCCCAGCAAAGGGAAAGCAGAGCTCAGGTTGAAGCCTGCTAAGGTGACCAGTGGAGGGAACGCTAGGCAGTGACGCTGTCTGCGGGCACCTTTCCCACAGCAGCGAGGGTTGCTATTTCTAGAGGCTCCGCCCACTTGCGTCTGCAGGGTACTAGATCATTCCCACTGAAATTTAAGCATAACAAAAGGAGTGCTAAAACCTCAGAATGAAGGAAAAGGCAGTTCAAAACCAGTCTTTATGACCCTTTGGTCCTCAAAAGATAAGGCGTATAAACCTGATGGATAATAGACCAATTATATTTAAAATTCCTGTGTTCTGAAATGTTCAATACCTCTTTGTATTTTAATTTTGCATATTTGCAAAGTGACATATGCTGCTCTTTCCTTTGGAAAGAAAAGGAATGACTGGGGAACCCAGGTGCCTCAGTCAGTTAAGCATCTGACTTCTGCTCAGGTCATGATCTCACAATTCATGGGTTTGAGCCCTGCAACGGGCTCTGCTGACAGCTCAGAGCCTGAAGCCTGCTTCTGATTCTGTGTCTCCCTCTTTCTCTCTGGCCCTCCCCCACTCATGCTCTCTTTCTCTCTATAACATCTCTCTAATAAACATTAAAAATTTTTTTAAAAGAAAAGGAAAAATGATTGCTGGAGGGTGGCTCATTTTAACTGTTAATATCCTGAATGTATCAAAAGCTTATATTTTAAGATAACAGCACTTCTTTAAAATGACTTTTATAACTAAAATAAGTGTACTTTAAAAGAGACATTCACTTTACTTAAGCTGAAATAATATATATGAAATTACATTAAAAAATTTTAAGTCCCTTATATAAAGTAGCTATTTCTACGGGGTAGGAAGGAAAAGGTTTGATGAGGGTAAATATTTAGTCTATAAGACTGCTCTTTAAAATTTAAAATTTATAATTGTTAAAGCACAAAACATAAGAAACCAGGTGGCTCAGACAACATTATACAAAGATAAAAAGATGGAGACATCAAAAACAAGGTAGAAAGAAAAAACACAAGTGAGAAATGTACAGAAAGGCCAAAAAATTCAGCATGATGATGACAAAGACCTACAGAAAAGTAAATGGAAAAAAAGCAAATAATTAGAGAATTTGCTACCTGGTTTGATTAAACTGTTTCTTTGGCCTGGATTTTAAACACTCTGCTGAAACCCTAGAACACTGCTATTTAACATTTCATAACTCAGAACCCTGATGACATCCAGAATCAATTATACCCATGAGAGCTCAAAAAAATCAAACTGCTTTGTAACAAAAGTAAAAAAAATTAAGATACCTCTGATGACTCACTCTGAAAAAGCGAGCAGCAGGCAGCTAGTATAAATAACTGCAAGAGCATAACATCATTTAAAACTTAAGAGGTATACAATTGTAGAAGTTGTGAAATGGCTGATTAATTGCTCTATTTATAGATGCCTGTGTTAAAGATGAGATAATTGGGGGTGCCTGGGTGACTCAGTCATCCGTTAAATGTCTGACTCCTGATTTCAGCTCAGGTCATGATCCCAGGGTTGTGAGACGGATCGCCCCCAGTAGGGCTCCGTGCTTTGTGCTCTCTCTCTCTCACTCTCTTTCTCTCCCCCTCTCCCGAGCTCTCTCTCTCTCTCTCCCTCTCTCTCTATCTGTTGAAAAAAACAGAGATGAGATTAATTGTTTCCTGATTATCAGGTGCCCATTATCCATGGCTTCTCAAAGAATCTGCTCTGTCGTTTTTTTTTAAACTTTTTTTTCTTAATGTTTTATTTATATCTGAGAGAGAGAGAGTCAGCATGAACAGTGGAGGGTCAGAGAGAGAGAGGGAGACACAGAATCCAAAACAGGCTCCAGGCTCTGAGCTAGCTGTCAGCACGGAGCCTGATGGGGGGCTCAAACCTATGAACCATGAGATCATGACCTGAGCTGAAGTCGGAGGCTTAACCGACTGAGCAACCCAGGTGCCCCAAGAATCTGCTCTGTCTTGAGCTGTGATTTTTAAATTTCTTTCATTCAACTTTGGTCATAGCACAGTAAACCTGCTGTGATACAAAGTATAAATTTACATATATATAATGGTGTCTGAATCACAATGATTAGAAATCAGTACATTAACTAGGAAGACACAAAATAATGATGGGAATGACACATTACTAACATCAGCAATCCATAAGCACTGTTCTCATTCGAATCATGACCCAGGCCTGAGTGTTTATAAAAGCCCCACAGGATGACATTGGGCTCCACCTTGACAAATAACTCTTATTGCCCAGGAATAATTTATAACAACATTCATTGTCTTTTGTATTCTTCATAGAAAGGTTGAAAATTACATAGATTTATTGTATCCATCAAAATACTACATCTGTAAATGTGAGGGCTTGTGCAAATGTGGTTTAATTTCATTTCTAATGCACTTGTCAAGGTCACTGAGGTTAACAATACTGATTCTCCAGGCTGGGACAGAATCAACTATGACATTTTAGTTAATTTTTTTAGGCATAACTGCTAAGCTGTCATCGGTAGGCAATAAGTTATGTATTTTTCTCACTAGCAACATCCCTAACTAAATGTAGATTTTACTTTGGCCAAAAGTAAGTTTTACTCTGTGTGTGTCTCTGTGTGTGTGTGTGTGTGTGTGTATACGGATGTGTACGTGTGTATACACACTAACCAACATGTAGTTCTTTCAAAGGTTTAATTGGTAGATTCACTAACAAAAAAAAATGCTGCACTTTTTAAAAATAGAGACTTATTCTTACTCATATCAAACCCTAGATGTTCTTCAGCTTCACTTTGACTTTCTGTGAAAAAGTAGTGAAATCTCTGGTAAACTTCATGTGTGTGTGTGTGTGTGTGTGTGTGTGTGTGGTTGAGTGTTAGACTTTGGCTCGGGTCATGATCTCATGGTCAGTGAGTTCGAGCCCTGTGTCAAGCTCTGTGCTGTCATGACAACTCAGAGCCTGGAGTCTGCTTCAGATTCTGTGTCTCCTTCAGATTCTGTGTCTCCCTCACTCTTTGCCCCTTCTGTACTTGCTCACACTCTCTCTCCCTCACTCTCTCTCAAGAAATGAATAAACACTAAAAGCAATTTTAAAAGACACAAATTTTATGATTTTCTGAAATAACTGAAATGTATGAATGTACATGAACATGTAACCAGCAGGTACTGTCCATAGCATTGATGTGTATGAAGAGAACAAGGAAACAGAGTATATATTGGATGCCTGCCCTGTATATTGCAGAATAAAATAAGTAACATTTCTTTATATATGAAAATAAAATAGAAGTCACTCACATTTTTTCTATTTGAATTTTCAATTATAAGAAGAATCTCAAATCATGAAAAAGAAAAAAGAAAGGACTCTTTCAAAATATTTAGAAGGAATCCTAAAATATGAGGCTGGGGTTTTTGCTGTGAATTTTAGGGATATTGCTACATAATTATTCTATTTTCATACTACTGCCCATTCCCATGTATAAATTTCGAATATTAGACAGAGGCTAAAAGTGTGCGTATGCATTAACTAGAGCTACCATAACAAATAACCACTAACTTAGTGGCTTAAAACAACAGAAATGTATTCTCTTACATTTCCTCTAGCCAGAAGTCTAAAACCAAGGTGTTGGCCGGATTGCTTTCTTCTGCAGGCTCCACAGAATCTGTTCTATGCCTTCTTCTTGCTCCCTGTGCCTCCAGCAATGCTTGCCATTCCTAGGCTTGTAAATGCATTACTTTAATTTCTGTCTTAGAGCTTACACTAAATCCATGTGATCTCATTGCAAAATCCTTAAGTACATCTGCAAAGACCCAGTTTCCAAATAAGGTCATATTCATAGATAGCATTTAGGATTTTAACATATCTTTTATTAAAATTTTTAAAATTTATTTATTCTTTGAGAGAGAGAGAGAGAGAGCAGGGAAGGGGCAGAGAAAGAGGGAGAGAGAGAATCCCAAACAGGTTCCACATTGCTAATGCAGAGCCCAGTGCGGGGCTCAAGCTCACAAACTATGAGATCATGACCTGAGCCAAAATCAAGAGTCAGATGCTTAATCAACTGAGCCACCCAGGTGGCCCTAGACATATATTTTAGAGGCCACTCTTCAACCCTTGACAGAGTGTGCCTGTGCTTTTGTGTTTCCTGTCAATGCCAAGAAATTATAAGTCATCAAAGTTCTTTATCACTTTTAGATATTTTAAGATATATATCACAAAACAATATTTAATGCTTATAGAGCATTTTTACCAACATTATCACAATATAAAGTAAGCATTATCACACTATCATTAGAAAGACTAACATGAATTATTTGCATTTTCACTTTGAGATAGAATGCATCATATGTAGACAATCAATCCTGAGTCTTAATCACAAGGGGAAAAAATAAACAGAAAGGAAATATTGTTATTATTGTTGAAGGAATCTTCTCTGTGTTTATATTATTTTCAGAAAATGTAGAGGAAATTTCTTCTTTTATCATGGTCTGTAGCAGTTGTAAGAAACCTGAATCTGAATCCATTAGGATAATCTGCTCTCTGTAAGTAAAAATGTTTTGGAAGCTGCAACTATTTTTGTTGGTGCTCCAGCTCTGGCTTAGTAAATAATAATGATCACTACTGTGAGTTAATCAGCATCACTCCCTGTGTTGCCCATGTAAATCCATACTCACTTAGCACTTGTACTGTGACAAACAGGCAGGTGGTTAAAATAGAGCCATTCTATAAGTAATCAATGAGCATATCTTTTGATAGATGGCACAAAAGTTCAATAGCGTTATTTCTGAAATTGGTATAATATCAGGCAAACAGTACTAGCATGATAGGAAGATGACTATTGGCAGAAATGGGGAGAATACTGATCATGCTGAAAAGGAAAACAGTTAAATTAAATCAAGTCACCTTCTAAAGCATGCTTCTGTAAAAATTAAAATACCTTAAAAAATACTATTGATTATTTGCCTCTATGCATGGCATAATATATAATTTTTTAAAAAAGTTAAATGTCAGAAAAAAGCCAAAAGTTGGGGCGCCTGGGTGGCTTAGTTGGTTAAGCGTCCGACTTTCGCTTAGGTCATGATCTCGCGGTTCGTGGGTTCGGGCCCCGCGTCGGGCTCTGTGCTGACTGCCAGCTCAGCGCCTGGAGCCTGTTTCAGTCTGTGACTCCCTCTCTCTCTGACCCTCCCCTGCTCATGCTGTCTCTTTCTCTCTCTCCTAGAAATAAATAAAACATTTAAAAAAAGAAAAAGAAAAAAGCCAAAAGTGTCAGGAAAAGTATAGGATTATTTCTGCATTTTATATTAGAATATAAAATTGTTAATGTATTTAGATTAGAAACTAAATATGACAATAAGAAAATGAAGATAAATATGCACTTATTGAAGTTATATTAGTTCTTGAGGCAATTAANGCATTAAAAAAAAGAAAAAGAAAAAAGCCAAAAGTGTCAGGAAAAGAAAAGTATAGGATTATTTTTGCATTTTATATTAGAATATAAAATTGTTAATGTATTTAGATTAGAAACTAAATATGACAATAAGAAAATGAAGATAAATATGCACTTATTGAAGTTATATTAGTTCTTGAGGCAATTAAAGTCTCTGTTACACCAAAAAGTAAATTAAAAAAATACATCTAGATTAGTTAGTCCCTCAAGTGGGTAGGTCATTTAGTCAAATAATTTATTCCAGCAGGGACTGAACTCAAGTAACATGTATTGGATTCTCCAAATGGCCAGGAGAAGTGGCACTTTCAGGGTGATTCCAGAGAAACTTAGGAAAAGAGAGATAATGAAGCCCTGGTTTGTATATAGATTTAGCCACTACTTAAGTAATCCTAATATATGACCGCTACTTATATCTGGTAAATCAGATAGGATTGCTGGTTATGAATAAGATTTCTAGTTTGACAAAGGAATTCACATTTGGATTAATTCAGATAGCAAGCACACTTTCTACATTTCATAAAACTCATTCATAAAACTATGTATGAGTTTTCTTCTATGTATGAGCTTTTCCAGAACACTTTTGTTTGGCAACATACTCTAATTTTAGAAAAGAGAATTCCTACAGTTTTGATGAAGGTGCATAATCAATTAACTGGGATTTTTGCTCTTCTCAGCAAATATAAACACAACAAACATGATTAACTGAAAAAAAAAAAATGCAAGATTTCCAGAGGATGTCCTTGGGTCAGTACATATTCTACCCAAACAGCTAAACCTTTGGAAGGTACCAAGATTTTAATCTTGAGAAATGATGTTGAGGAAGACCGTTCTTATACACTGTGTCTTTTGTTTAGCATCTCCTTTCTCCCTTTGCCTGACGAATGTGTATTTTTCCTGTAGGCCTCAGGTCAGCTGTCATTCTGCCAGAATGTCAGTCTCACTGACACGTCCAATTGTTCTTTTCTTATAAATCTCCCTTCTGGCTTCTCAATACAGTTAAAATCTTATAGTGTTTGTTATGACACCCGATTAGTCTCAGTCTACTCCACTGGGCTATAAGCCCCAGGAAGGTAGAAACTGCTTCCTTAGGCTCATCATTGGATCCCTGGTGACTTTCAGTATGATACCTGAGATGTGACAGAGGCTCAAGATATATGTGGTACTTGAATCAAGTACTGTTAAGAGTCTGAGTTAATACTGATTAAATATATGTATCACAATGGAGAAATATGCGATACTACATTATTCTAGAAATAAAGCTGAAAGTTAAAAACCAAGTCTACTATCAACCAGATATGCCATTATCCAAACGTGGACCCATGAACCTGACCCTGTTCCACTGCATCCGTCACACTGAGGGACGCAGCATGTTAAATACGTTGTTAAGGATGGTGATGATTTTGATGGTAATTGCGAATTATTCCAGAGATTATGACCTGAGCCGAAGCTGGACGCTTTACCAACTGAGCCACCCAGGTGCTCCAGCTTTGAGTTAAACTTTTAAATATATGTTAGAAAATCATAAAATCTACTTTGAAACTAAACTTATTTTTATAAGGCAAAATAAGTGCAAATAGTTGTATTTTTCAAGGAGAAATAAGTTAAGGTAAACTTAAGAATTACATAGGTTTCTGGGGACATTTATAAGAATTCTAGACATATTTTAGACTGTCTACCATTTTTACATATTTGTATCTTTAGATAGATTTCCATCCTTAAATAGATTGTATTTATAGTAAAAAGGATTAATAATAAATTAAAAATATGAAAATTGGAAGATGAAATAAAACAATTTTAGAATATACTGGGAATGTTCAGCTTCAAGAGCTACAACTCATGTCTGGATTTTACCCAGGTATTCAATATTGTGATTTCTCAATTCTTCACTTTGAACTCTTTCCTTATGTTCTATTCTCTCCCTAGACAATCTGATCTATCTCTCATTCTTGCCATTTCTACCTACACCCTAGTCCCATGCCTTTTAAAATGAGGTGTTCCTATATCTGCAGGTAAGACTTTTTAAAGAATATCTAAGGCTATAGGTACAACTATCAAGTTCCATGTTCTAAACTTTCATATAGATACTTCTCTTTTTATAAAAATCCTTCTGCCGTTTTCCTTCACTTTCCAGGAGAAAGGCATATTTCTCATTCACTCATCTTGCATCTTCTGAAGGTACACTGTATTGCAATATCAAATAAAAATTCTAAATATTGATGTTGATATCCAGAAAACGAGTCTCAATTTTTGTTTTAATTCTTTGCTTCCATAAAATTTGAAGAAATGCCCAAGCAAGTTATCAGGTGATAATTTAAAAATTTTGGTGATTGATCCCTATGTAATTTTTGGCACAACACTAGGAAAGACAAAAGAAGTGTTACATTGCTATGACAAAACACCTTCCATTCCAATATATTTAGTTTTCTGTATAAACTTTTTCAGTAATGGGGTACCTGGGTGGCTCAGTTGGTTAATTGTCCAACTTTGGCTTAGGTCATGATCTCACAATTCATGGGTTTGAGCCCCACATTGGGCTCTGTGCTGACAGCTCAGAGCCTGGAGCCTGCTTCAGATTCTGTGTTTCCCTCTCTCTCTGCTCCCCACTTGTGCTCTGTCTGTCTGTCTCTCTCTGTCTCAAAAATAAATAAAACATTAAAAAAACTTTAAGTTTCTCAGTACTTCAACATAAAACATGGTGAAACTTTTCTTATTCTAGCAGTGAGTAATATTTGTCTGTGAATATATAAACTGGGAAATAAAAAGGCCAACCTTAATTTTTACATTTCTATTTAACAATTTTCATTTTTATGTTTGGAGATTATTTATCAAAGTTTGCCATGTGTTTATGTTGATCAATTATATATAGGTAACCACTGTAATGAAAACTCAATTTAGAAAAAAAATTAACACAGGATTTTATGACATGAAAAAACTATGTGTGTGAGTGTCTGTATGTGCTATATGTATTTCTTGTTGCAGAAAAGTATGATAGGGTGATCCAAAAAGGATTTTCTAGCAAAAATATATTAGAATACAATTTGGGGGAGAAAAGAATAGTATAAAATGTGTAACTAATAAGTAAGAACACAAATCATATTTTAAATGGCTAATGGTAGGCATAAAATAGCTAGGGTATTTCAATTCCATTGGATACATTTAGAGTTTTGAAAGAATTTTGTTGAATAAAAGGTCTATTTACACTATACTGAAAGGTAAATCCTTGCAACTACTTACACATATGGTGGAGAGTTTTTGATGTAGACTTAAAAATGTAATCTTTGGCAATTCATATGTGTAACCATTTGAGCTCTATTGGATTTTTCTGGTGAACTGTCATGAATGCCTTCCTTTTCCCCATTATATCCAAGCAATCATTAACTCCTCTCAGTCTTCCTTCCTCAGTCAAATAGGTCCATGTCGCTTCATTTCCATCACTAGCTCTGAGGGTGACAAGGTTTCCCTAATCTCTCTGATCTAGTCAAATTCCCCTATGACAGGCTCTCAGAACACCACACATTCATTTCTTGGTTGCACTTCTCTGAGTTTCATTTTCAGTGTTTTATGATTATTCTGAACAATCTCTGTCTCCCTCCTACACTCTCTCCCTGCCCCATGACGAATCTTTAGGATATGTCCGGGCACGAACCATGTATTCCCAACTCCAGGTAAGTAACGGGGCTGGCATTCATTGAATGAAGGAACTTTGCCTTCCAAGTGTCTAGCACAGTTCCAACACAGAGTAGCTGCTCGATAGATACTTACTGAATATACCGAATAAATGAAGACGCACCCTTTGAACTTTATAATAATCAAATAACTGTACACTAATAATCAAAGGAGAACCAAAAGTGGACAAATCATAAGGAGACTGTATGGTTTTATGTCCATGCACAGTGAGTATGAAATTTTGGACTGTTATATCTGATGTCAGCACTGATGATTTGGGGGCAATGCCCTTGCTTTAGAAACAAGGTTGAGACTTGGAGTAAACACCGATTTTTCTAAAGCCACATCTGTCTAATGACAAACTAGGAGCAAACCTAATTCCTCACCCCAGCCCATCTGAGGTTTGGGCAGCCCTGTCATTCACGTTACTCCACACAGACTCCCTGCTGGGTTCACCTGTCTGCAAAATGCATATGCTGGTAACTGAGCACTAAAACGGCATGTCTGGCTGCTATAACTTTGGCCTATGAAAATTTATCATAGGACAGCTTATCGTAAGAAGAATACAAAAAGCAGCATAAAGAACAAAGGGAATAGGACCATAATAACTTGGGGACATGGACAAGAAGTTAGGATCTATGTTTTTAGGGGAAGAAAACATGAGGTTTCTGAACCAGATACACAGACTGTAGCAAAAATAGCCTTTTGTCTGTCCTCCTCTGTGTTCTCACATGAGAAAAGTGAACATTGATGAACAGAGGGAGACACAAAGGAAAGGAGCTTAACTGGAGCTATTTTCCTGTGAGATACAATGAGCTATGGCTGATGGCAGGACATGAGCAGCCAATTAAAGGGGGGGAGTAAAAAGAGATATTTACCTAGAGGCCAAGGCAGGCAGTATTTCTTGAAGTAGGAGAAAAAGGGCAAACGTCCCCATGCTCTTAATTGAGGATCTCTACACTAATATTTTGTTTCATATTTTATGTTACAGGTCACATACTTATAGTCCCAAAACTTACAGAGAAGACCTGATACTGAAGCATTCTATATGCTGTATTCCTACTTATTTCTCCTTTCACCATTTAAAGCTAACACCACCGAATTTGCCACTATGTGCTCAGTCCATGGTTAAGCAGTTGACTCTTGATTTGAGCTCAGATCACGATCTCATGGTTGGTGGGATCAAGCCCCACATCAGGCTCCACACTGACGGCATAGAGCCTGCTTGGGATTCTTTCTCCCTGCCCCTCCCCCACTTGTGCCATGTGCATGCTCTCTCTCTCACACTCTCAAAATAAATAAATAAACTTAAAAAATAAATAAAACTCACCACCTATTACAAAGGGTATGGTCAAAACAAGTAGATGGCAACTCCAAAGATGATTAATGCTTTATGATTTCCCATAAAAGCCAATTAATAAACAGGCATTCTTTTATATAATGCTCATGACTTGTTTGGTTAATATTATTGCCATTATTCAGATGATGAAACCAAGTGATTGTCCTCGGGTCATTTAGTGGTACAGCTGCAAGTTAGTCACTGGTGCCTTTGACTTTGAAGACAGTAGCCTTTCCCTACACCTGTGGTTCCCAAAGTGTGGTCCCCAGGCCAGCAGCATCAGCATCACACAGAAACTTGTTATGAATACAAATGGTTGGGCCCCATTCAACCCACTGAACCAGAACTCTGGGGGTGGGACCCAGCAAACCGTCCCACAGTTCTTCCCAATGATCCTTATACATGACCATATTTGAGAATCACAGACTTATGTCCTGAGCACAACTTGCATGAAACTGTTGCTTATAGTCATTGCAGAGATTCCCTGAGTTCTGTTGGGTGTCTTTTTTCTTTTTGTTTTTTAATCATTTTTGAACAAATATATATTACCGATGTATAGTAATTTGATATACCACCACAGAATCACACGCAGTCTGGGACTGGAAACCCAGAGCCACTAGTATTGTTATATATAATCTTGGCAAGTCATACAACCTTTGTGAGTCTTAGATTTGTTTTCTATAAATATGAAATAAAAATAATGAGATTGTGCACAAAAAGCAGTTAGTCCAACACCTGAAATGTACTAACCACTCAATAAACAACTATAGTTTCCATTATAATCATCATCATTAAAGACCTTAATATCAGTGGCATAATTAATTGCATGAGTAGTGAAGTGTATGTATTATGTATGTTGCAAAGCTCCAGAGAAGTTCCTCCACTTTATCATTTTTACTATGGAATGGCCTTAATTTTTCCATTTTCAAAATAAATTTCCAATTCATTTCAATTCAATATACATTTTTGATATCCCATCATGTATAAGGTACTCCACTGTTTCAGGATATTTTTTAATGTTTATTTATTTATCTTGAGAGAGAGAGATAAAGAGAGAGAAAGAGAGAGAGAGAGAATACAGAGAGGGGCAGAGAGAGAGGAAGAGAGAGAATCCCAAGCAGGCTCTGCACTGTTAGAGCAGAGCCTGATGTGGGGCTCCATTTCACAAACCGTGAGAAATCAAGCTGAAATCAAGAGTCAGACGTGTAACCCACTGAGCCACCCAGGCACTCCCAGTGTATCTTTTAAGTAAAGTGATGATACCACTTATCAATTTAGATGTTAGGGAATGAATATCACTTTTATAGAATACTTTTCAAAATTAAATACTTGGGACACCTGGGTGACATTGTTGATTGAGTGTCCGACTCTTGATTTTGGCTCTGTCCTGATCCCAGGGTTATGAGATAGAGCCCTGAGTTGGGCTCTGTGTTGAGCGTGGAGCCTGCTTATGATCCTCTCTCTCTCGCTCTCTCTCCCTCTCTCTCTCTCTCTCTCCTTCTGCCCCTGGCCCTCACCCTGCCCCTAAAATTAAATTAAATTAAATTAAATACTTTAAATATTTATTCTGTATTGGCTTAAAGCTTTAAATGTTACTTTTTAACATCATTTGCAAAATAATACTTTAGCACGAAATTAAGACGCGGTGTTATTGTGGACACGCATTTAATTTTAGGTTGAATTTTCTTATTAGAGAAAACTCCATATTACCATACTGTCATCTCTGTATGGTTAACTGTACAGTCCCAATAGTGTTTTACTACAGAAATTTTTAAATAATAATTCACCTACAGAAATAATATAATCCTTATACTTTACTCAGTGAAGCTTACCCCAACTATTTCTTGTTTATTTGTACCAATCAGTGAAAAAAACCAATTTCTGTCCCTTTTATTATGTTTTTTATACATACAAAAGGCTATCATCTTTTCTGTCATTTTTTTTCCAGAGTGCAATTTTCAGGTCTCACAACCTCCTTTTGCAGCTTGTGTTTTCAAGATCTTTTTATCATTTGTATTGTTCTCTACTGAATGCTTGGCAATTTGTCTCTTTTCTGAGATGTGATGTTCTGCTGAACTTAGTGCCCAAATCACAGCCTAACAAGACCTGAATGTAGCTCATCCGTTTTTATGCATGACATCACCATTACAATTCAACACACTGGAGCATTTGAATATATTAACAGGGATCAGAATGTCGACTCATTCAATTTATCATTCACTGTAACTCTTGAATTTTTCTCTCTCTGCTGCTACCATCTCTAGCTTTTCAATGCACATTTTGGTTCCATTACCTTTCCCTGCACCAACCTTCACATCCATTCTATTTTCTTAAATCCAGTGTCACTGACTTGACCTATGTCCCCAGCATACCAAGATGAGGCCATAAAGTAGCACAACACCTCAGATTGGCAATCTCCCCTAGTACCATGACTCACTGTCCTTTCGACTGATTATCATAAATATACAGCATCTCCCAGGGCTTTTTAAATTTTATTTTATTTTATTATTTTTTAATAGTTTATTTTTGAGACAGAGAGAGAAAGAGCATGAGCCAGGGAGGGGCAGAGACAGAGGGGGGGGACACAGAATCCGAACCAGGCTCCAGGCTCTGAGCTGTCAGCACAGAACCCGATGCGGGGCTGGAACCCACAAACCGCGAGATCATGGCCTGAGCAGCCGAAGTCTCGCCCAACCGACTGAGCCACCCAGGTGCCCCTCCAGGGCTTTTTTTAAAGATGGTTTTTAATATTCCCATTAAACACAAACAAGCAAACAAACAAAACTGCCTGGTGTCTTACTTTAGCCACAACCTCATGTTCCCCTTCATTGGCTCAATTTAAGAAAGTTAAATTCAGCATCAACTACAGGATTACACTTATTGTTTTATTATTAAGCTGTCATCGAAACAAAAAAAATACAGGTTAAATCTCTGATCTTCACACACAGGTGGGTACCAGCCACCCTTACTGCAGGAGGTCACTTATGTATGCGGTGACATGTCATATGGTTGGCTGAGCAAATCTTAGTAAACGCAGAGTTAGTTCCACTTAGCATGTTTACTTACCCAGCTGTAGAAGAAAGCAAAGCAGGAGAATATAAAAATGATGAAGGAAATAACAAAGGAACCGTAAAGTATTAGACCCCAATTTAATTATTTTACCATAAATAAATGGCAGAGTTATCAAAACTGAAATGAGCTGACAACTTCTATGTAAACTTTCATTTATAAGGGAATGTTGGGAGTGATGGATTGTTCAAATTCACAAGTCAAAACGTGCTGCACTCATTAAACTAGACATCAATCTATGTGCCTTCTTTCTGCCTGGAATCCAGGTCCACCCACTGTAGGGACTCAGGCACCTGCCCCTGCCTCCAGCCTGTTCTTGTCCATCCATTGGGATCCTGCTCACACCTCATGAGGGCCAATGTGATTCCTCCAAGGCAGTCATCATCTTTTCTTGGTGTTCACACCTTGTCTTGTCCTTAGCCCTTGCTCCAAAGACCAACTATCTGTGTAGAGAGCTGAACTTTCTCCTCGTTTTAAGCTCTCCCTCTTCTCTTTGCTTTCTGACCACCAGCTGAGATTGAGAATTGCTCAGTAAAAGTTGGCTAAATAGATGAGGTATTAAAAAAATAGCATTTTCTCAATAGCAGTATTTTCAAATGTACTAAGTGGGGTGCCTGGGTGGCTCAGTGGGTTGGGCGTCTGACTTGGGCTGGGGTCATGATTTCACAATTCAGGAGTTCAAGCCCCATGTCTGGCTCTGTGCTGTCACCTGGGAGCCTGGAGCCTGCTTTGGATTCTGTGTTTCCCTCTCTCTCTGCCTCTCCCCAACTCACACTGTCACTGTCTCTCTCTGTTTCTCAGAAATGAATAAATGTTAAAAAAGTTAATTGTAATAAGTTATATTAGGCTTAAATACTCTCTATAGAAATTACATTAATAAAATGGTGAATATGTTGTTTTAATAAAATGTTAAGAATACATTTTAACTTGGGTAAATTCATTAAAGGGTTACAAAACAACTATCTGGTCTGAGAAAAGGCATGTATCTATAGCAAAATGAAGCAAATAAATGAATAATTTAAAAATGGAAGAAAATAGAGACCACAATCTTTAAATAATATCTTTCAACTTTTCCTCTTACATGTATTTATGATTATGTGTCAATAAAATTCTGGATTTTGGAAAAATTTGTATGTGTTCATCGCCTAATTATATGTGGTAGAATTGAAGAAGGTAGTAGAAAAAAAGGAAAAAAGTTTCTGTTTTAATATTTTCAAGTTTGATTTAATAGTTTTCAGAAGCCTTCACAAAAAAGGATAATCATTAGTAAAAGTTAATAAATGAGAATGCTTTCATTCCAAAGAAGACTGGTGACAGATTTAATCACTGTCATGTACATGATGGATCAATTGAAAGTTGAAAATGATAAAATATTTTCCTTCTTGGCTCAGGGTAAGACCAGAAACAGTTCACTTAAAGAGCAAACAGGTCATGATAAAGAAGGTAAGAAGATAGGACAAATTACTTAGTAATGCAGTGAAAGATTTCTCGCACAGGTTTTTAAAGCAGGAGAACTATGTTTTGATCTGGAGTCAGTTAAATGCTACATTTAAACCTACTTCACTTTTGACAAAACAAAAACCAATTTGTTCCCTAAGTAGGTAATACTCTCTGTGGTTCTCTATGTTCACCTAGAACAAGTCCCTTTCTCTGTTTCCACAGAGTCGTCCCCGACCCTCAGATCAGGGACAAGCCCATTGTGGCTTGCAAAATAGAACCACCTGAATAAAACTTTCCCCTAGCTTTGCGCCCCTCTGAGCACACTCTCCTTAACACAAGGGTCAAAGACTGGGGAAGAGTGATTGTAAATTGCCCAAATGTAATGAGAAATGGAACATAAAGATCCTTGGAAATATAAAGGCACCTAAGAAGGTTTAAAAAACTGTAGTGAAAAGATCATGATCTTCAAGTTTTTATGTTTAATATTCTTTTCATTAACAAGTGACATTTAGTATAATATTTTTTTATCAAAGGTAGTTCTATTAAACAATTTGAACATAACATTGTGTATTAAAATCTGGTGTTGTGAAATTCCAAGATAAGATACAGGGTTGAGGGCTCTGCCAAGGGTAACTAAAAGAGTAAAGATCTTTTTATTATAACTTTTGGTTTTTAGTTTTTAATATTAACATTTGTTATGCTACTTCACTTACATCATATGCTCAGTTGTTTGATGAATAAATACCACAACCCTTGTTAAGAACCTTAGAATTTAGCCTAAATAAAATTATTTTGTTCTCATGGAATAGCAAAGTTATCTAAATTCAAAAAAAGCTGATGCCTTATCTGTAATGAATAAGGGCCTACATTAAGAAAGTTAGCTTAAAACTCCACGAAATGTTCTAGAAATAAATGTATTGTGGCTTTTACGCTGTTACCTTGTAAGCTGTGAACTGAAACACAGTTTTGCAGTGTTTTTACCTTGTCTTGTTTTTCTCCGGTTGATAAAAGCAATGTATCAAGCAAGACTCTGAGAACAGTATTAAATCATATCAGAAATATAGGATTTGGTTCAATTTACCTGTTTCTGTTGCTGGAAATCCAATCTGAAATAAGTGTTGACGCCTGCTGATGACAGTGCTTGTTGCCAAAACTGCAGGCCAGCATTATAACTTCTCGACGCAGCTCTCTAGGCACCGTCAAAAGGGAAAACCAATAAAACGCAGTGTTAATATTTGGAGAGAAAGGATAACTTACTACATAAACAATAGAGAAGTAATCAGCACAAAAATAATTTTCAGATACAGAAAACCTGTTTTGCTAAGGAAGAGATGTTTAGGCAGAGTAAAAGTTATGAATACTAAAAGTCTTCTCTGGAAATAATAATACAGTGAGGGGCGTGGGTTTGAATCTCTCCTTTATCACTAAAGGATGATCGTACATTTAAACAGGACAAGGATATGCCTTTGTTCTCAGGACCTGGTAGTGGAAACTGTACTGATGAGTACATCAGCAGACCTCCCAGGAAAGGGAAATGAAAGATGCAGAATGAGAGACAGATCAGCTCATGCTGCTAAAGTCACAATGATACTACTGGTATGTTATTGTACAGCTCTGGGGGAAAAGAAGCGAATAAGAAAATAAAACAGTACTCATGTTGGTAGGATGCTTGAACAAGAGATCCATTAAAATTGTTTTTTGGCCATCCAAGCTTGATGTATGTTGCTGCAACTTGCTTTAAAATATATTCCTAAATGGGCATTAGAGGAAATAAAGATAATGTCAGTTTAAACATCTCCATGCTGATAATTAAAATTATACAATAAAATAAAATATTTTTTAGATGAGCCTACTTTGAAATATCAGTTAAATAATGGGCATGATAAATGCTCTACTTTTATTCAGCTTAGTATTTCAAATATAGAAAATGGGGATAAAACACAATTGCAGTGGTGGAAGTCTACTCTTTATTTCCTATTAAATGATTAAGTAATTTGCAGTATTAAATATTTTAGATGATAAGTTTTGTAGCACAACAAGGAAACTGAGGAATATTGATAATGACAGCCATGCACACATATATACAAATGTATGTAGATACAGCTTACGAAAATAAGCACCTAATTTTTATGCATTTCATGTCAACAGAACATGCAAAACTGTTAGGTAAGCCCAGCCAATAGCCTAGCATTGTCGAACCTGACATGCACAGAATGCTCTTCAGTAAAAAAATATGGCATTTCAAAGTCAACAATCCACTGAGCTAATGATATATTTAAATATTAGAGAGCAATGGGGGTGCCTGGGTGGCTCAGTCAGTTAAGCTTCCGTCTCTCAATTTCAGATCAGGTCATGATCTCAGTTTCATGGGTTTGAGCCCCACATCAGGCTGTGCATTGATGGCGCAGAGCCTGCTTGGGATTCTCTCTCTCTGTCTTTCTCTCCCCCTTTCTCTCTGTCCCTCCCTTACTCATACTGTCTCTGTGTCTCTCAAAGTAAATAAGTAAACCTGAAAAAATATTTAAATAGTAGAGAGCAACATAAAATATGCTCTCCTCACTTTAATGTGGTCCTTGAATTTTGTCAAAGAATGAAAGCACTGAAATTATAGTAAAAGCAATTCTTAACTTTTACTGAAATTGAAGTGTCTGACATGAAATATTATTCCAAAGTACAAATATACACAAAAATGTGTTTTACTTTTACAAAAGCTTAACATTCCAGTGTCTCTGTTTAAGGAGAAAAGAGAAGTATATAAGTCTTTCTCTAGCAGATAAAAGTTATACTGTAACTGTAAAGACACATTTTTTTTTTTTTGCATGTCTGTTGTAAGGATTAGACAACACTTAACAATGAACAGTCAAGCCAGGATTATTCCAATTCAAAAAATACTAAAACAGAGGTGTTTTCATGCAGGCTTAGAAGAAGAAAACAAGAAGCAACTCTAATGGGCTTCATACAATTTAGAGGGTGCTAATAAACAGATTTCATGCCATGGCATCAGTAGAGCCAGCATGTCATAAAAAATAGGATGATTTTACAAAACACAGGGCAGACTGCTAAGATAACTGAAGGGAACCAAACAGTGCCCCAAGATGATACGAGGCACAGAGACATAGTCTCATATGCAAAGCCTCACTCTGATAAGAAATTTAGGAACCAAAAGCTCATTAGCCATAGTTAATCCTAATATTATTCAAAATGGTTATTAAATTAGATTAGGTGATGTCTACAATGCAGTTTGGGTTTATCAGGCTGCAGCTTAGGAAATCTGGTCAGGTAACATTTTGGAATGTTTGTCATGTCTTCATGTCTATTTGGATTATCTATTGTTTGCTCTCCTGTATCCCTTTGGACCCAATTATGAATGGGCTTTCGCCTCAATGTTGATCTTATCCTTGTTAATTAAGGAAGTGACTTGAATTCTCTTTGCCCTTTTTGGATAAAAATAATGACTAAGAATCTTTACTGAAATTGTCTATATTCTGTTAAGATCTTTGGGATCCCTCTACCCCGGTTAAGTCCTTTGTGAACATAGAGCCCTTTAACTCTTGGAAAGTAAGTTAGAACTTTAAGGATTTGCCATGTATATTTGTCCTTAAATTTGGAGTCATTTAAGCTTAATTGACACTTTTAGGTCAGAATAAAAAGTAGCTTATATTAAATTTCTTCTTCAAGTAAGTGTCACCAGTGCTGCGCAGAAAATCAGGACAAAAATGATAATACAAATTCGAAGAAGAAACGCAAATAACTCAGGATTAGTTGCACAAAGTGGATAATAAGACAACTGTTCATCATCTGAAAGTAAGAAAGAAGAAAATATGTCTTTTTACATTGAAGACATTGTATTTCTCCATGCGGTCCAGTAATTTATCCAGAGGATAGAGAGCTCGGCTGGCAGCATGCCAAGGAAGAAAATCTTTCTCCTCAGACAGGTATCTGATAATCTCCAGGGGAATATGCTGAGGCAAAGAGCCGGCCCTGCACAGTGAAAAAAGTTAATGTTAATTATATGCAGGAAATATACATGATGACGCAAACCTGAAGATTTTACTTATGCAAATAAAAAGCAGAAAGCAAGATTCATCACAGTATAAAGAAGCCATATCCAGGGCCGTAAAAATAAAATTACTCACTTTTTAAATATAGTCCTACTTAGGATGCCATGTGCCTTAATATACACAGACTTAGAGAGTTAAAAATTTACATACACCAAAATACCAGAATGCATATTTTTTTCAAAAGGAAAGAATTCCGGAATTTGAATAAAATCAACTCTAGGTATTTTCCTTTCACAGAAACTCTTCAGAGGCCATATGTAATTGGAAACAATTGATTACTGAAATGCGATTTCAGTTTCTCAATGCATTCTCTTTGCTCTTCATGTAGTTCTGTGTAATAATATTTAACACAGATTGTTTTCAAAAGAATAATCAAACTAAAGTGGCAACTTACAGTTTTGACTATCTCTGTCATTATGATATGAGCATTTTTCAAAAGAAATGGTTTCCATTACACCTGTGAAAACCTCAGTTTGATTTTAGAGTCCAAATTCCAAAAAAGTTAAAGGAATTGACTCTTCCCACTTATTATGTTCCTTTCAAAATACATTCTGTGTCACCTTGGGGACCCATGTCAGATTCTCTGGAGAATATGAAACTGTAGCTTTTTAAAATAATCTGAACACATGTTGCCTATATTTAAAGAGGGTATATCCCAAAAAAAGGATCCCAAAAGAAGTGTATATCTCTACTCTCCATGAGATTGCATATAAAATCCTTGCAAATCAAAGCACTATAAATGACAATCCACAGTACATTAAAAGATGGGCTGTCTTAGCCTTGATGTCCCTGATGCATACACATAGTGACACTATGAATTTTGCTGGATAGTTTTATTTTTATTTTTATTTATTTCTAGGAGAGAGACAGCATGAGCAGGGGAGGGTAAGAGAGAGGGGGAGATACAGATTCTGAAATAGGCTCCAGGCTCTGAGCTGGCAGTCAGCACAGAGCCCGACGCGGGGCTTGAACCCACGAACCGCGAGATCATCACCTAAGTGAAAGTCGGACACTTAACCGACTAGGCCACCCAGGCGCCCCGAGTTCCCACTTTCTTATTCACCTCATCTCTGTAGCCATGCCTCCTATCCCCAACACATGCAGAGGCACCTAAGTTCAATGTGAATTCCTGCTATTTCCTCTTCTGCCTGCCTTCTCCATCCCACAGCTTGGGTCCAAAACCATAATCACTGCACACATGGACTCCTGCCTCCCAATTAGCTCCTCTTCCTCCAGCCTGTGGGGGTCCCTTCTCTTCTATTGGACACACATCATCTAGAATCATCTTCCTCCAGTGTCACTTAGATCACATCGCTCTCCTCTTCACACGCCCATAAAGGCTCCCAGCTGCCTCCCAAATCATATTAAAACTCCTCCTGCCTTGGGCTTCAAAGCCCACTCCCAATTAACCCTGTTTTACCTAACTGCCATCCTTCCTGCTAAGATCAGGTTGGTGCGCTCCGCTCTAGCCAGGCCAAACTTCTCCACCTGCTTCTTTGCACCTGCACTGCCGTCCCTAAGCACAGGGGTGTCTGAGATCACTGTGTGGAGGTACACACTCACAGTGGTGCGTGCGTGTGTGTGTGTGTGTGGGGGAGTTTGCAGGGGAGGGAAGAGGAGACAAGAGGAGCTGACTCTTCCCAGTGTTCCATTATAGGGGAAAGCTTTAAAACATGAGGACCAAAACATGAAACACCAAGGAGAGAGTGGAGTGGACGTCTGTCAAGCAAGGAAGGCTGCTGACCAGTGTTGAGATGCTGGTTGTGGGCAGCTGAAAGGGAAAGCAAGCCAACACTTGCTTGAACCATGTTTCCCTGCCTCCCTGCCTTCCTTCCGCATCACCTTGCCTTATCTTTCCTAGATTCATCTCATAAGTCCCTTTGACCTATAAATTGAATCGGGACACGCCTATCCTTAAAACCTCCCCATAACTTCTTCTCAGGGTCAAATATAGCTCTGGTGTTTTACTACAAGGGCTGTGGTTTGATTCTTCTTCCTTGTCCAGTGTCATATCATACCACCTTCCTCACTATGCTCTAGACACTCTGGTTGTTCTTTCAGGCTCGGGAATATTCCCCTTCTCCCCCTGTAGGGCCTTTGCACATGCTGTTCCCTCTGCTTGACACCTTCTTGATCACATTCCTCACCTAACTCTTTTCATCATTCTGGTCTCAGCTTCTGTGTCCCCTTCTCTGCCTACCTTCACAAAAATCCCCTATGACAATCCTCTATCTGTTCCTTTCATAGTACTAGTTATGTTATGTAAATCTACATGCAACAATTCATTTTCTAATTGTGGCCGCCTCCACTAGCAGTTTGTAAGCTTCCTGGAACCATTTGTCTTATTCACTGATGTGACCCTAAAAGCACCTGGCACAGGGTAGGAGCTAAGATCTTGCTCGCCCAGCATTATCTGGACTTCTCCAAAGCAGAGGCATGCTATGATTGATCCAAGTTTTGGTCAAGAAGAAACACTCTGGCCTTCTAGAAACCTTCCCCCTGAAACACCTCACACAACCAATCCACCAGGTCAATATATCTTGCCTTTCAAACTCTGTTCCAGAATCTCTTATTTCCAAGACATTTTTCTAAACTATCCCCTCCTGAGTCTGGTTCAGGGCTTACAAACTGAAGTACCTACAGATACCGGCAAGTCATTGGAAGGGATGAGCCAGGTGGAGGGTGGTAAGGAGAGCTGGGGACCATGCTTATGACCCATCTAAAGGGAGACAGTCCCTGCTCAACTCTAGTGGGTGTTAATATGCAGGAAAAGCAGGCCCTGCATTGTTAGATCTTCCAATTTTTCAAAAAAAGCTTTAAACAATCTGAATTTCCATATGACGCATCCAGATTTTTTAGAACATGTAGAGGCATATTTCTGCAATTCCTATCAGCCTGATGGTCAACTTCTGCTCTATTCTTCCAGAGAAGGTGCCCGCCACTTGAGCTTCTGCGTGGAGGGCATGCTTACATTCCCATGTCCTGTGGCCAATGCCAGGCTCCTCCTAGGGCAGAAGTTTCGCCTTTGCCTTCCTTGCAATCCCTCCAAAGCACCTAAGTGAGCAGTGAACGCTATTCTCCCTGTCAACGCTGGTGCCTAACAAAGCATTTCTTACAAAGGCAGCAACCGGCTTTGCCGTTCTGTGAACAAGAAGCCTTGCCTGTGACACTCAGCAGCGCGGCACCTCAACAAGCCTCATATATTTCGTTCACTGGACCTTCATCCCTCCATCAGGGTGAGAGTTACAGAGTTTATCTCCTCCATCCATTCTCCTACTGCTTTAACATCTTGTTGAAAAGTATCCCCCTCCTTTGTTCTAAATCCGATCTCTTTTGTGCTATGATGATAATGTTAACTTTGTAATTGTGCATAAGTCAGCAAACCAGAGTAATGCCTTATTCATCCTGCATCTCAGGAAATGAGGTGTTCCACGTAATTAAATTGTCCAGATAACTAGAGCTAACCAACATTTTAGAGATCAACATTTAAAAAGAGTAAGTGGAAGCATCCCCAAATGCATTATATACTCTCTTGCCTTATTTATTTTTTAAATTATTTCGTATCGTTTTTTTTTTCCAGAATAGAAACAAAAGAGTAGAGGGTGATCATCATGGCTTCCTCCTCCCGGTGCCCCAGCCTCCTGATTCTTATCCCTAACAGACGCTACATAACTGGCATCACCAGGTTAGAGGGGGATCTCTCTCCTCAGATTTTTTTTCCACAAAAGGTGACATGCTAGGACACTGTGCTGCACCCTGCTTTTTAAGATCTTATATCTCATTCGTCAATATGTAAACAGATGCTTCATTCTTTATAACGGCAGCCTTATTATGTGGGTGCAGCATTATTTATTTAAACTGTCCCCTACTGATAGGCATCTACTTGTATCCAAGCTTTTGCTATTATAAAAAAAATGCCACAAAAGTACTGCAATTATAATCTCTGTATTTACTTCATTTTGCACATGTTTGAGTATATCTGTAGGTTAAATTCCCAGAAGAGAAGGACTGGGTCTAAAACAGGAACATGCGCATTTGTAATTTTGGTAACTACTGTTACATCGCCCCTTACAGAGTATGTATGAATCATTCTCTCGTCATCACTGTATGAGCGGACCTGTTTCCCCACACTTTCAGTAGCATGATCTGCAGCCAAGCTCTCCTTTTGAAGTTTTGTCAATCAGTGAGTAAAAAATATTAACTCATTTGTTTAANCAGTATTAAATATTTTAGATGATAAGTTTTGTAGCACAACAAGGAAACTGAGGAATATTGATAATGACAGCCATGCACACATATATACAAATGTATGTAGATACAGCTTACGAAAATAAGCACCTAATTTTTATGCATTTCATGTCAACAGAACATGCAAAACTGTTAGGTAAGCCCAGCCAATAGCCTAGCATTGTCGAACCTGACATGCACAGAATGCTCTTCAGTAAAAAAATATGGCATTTCAAAGTCAACAATCCACTGAGCTAATGATATATTTAAATATTAGAGAGCAATGGGGGTGCCTGGGTGGCTCAGTCAGTTAAGCTTCCGTCTCTCAATTTCAGATCAGGTCATGATCTCAGTTTCATGGGTTTGAGCCCCACATCAGGCTGTGCATTGATGGTGCAGAGCCTGCTTGGGATTCTCTCTCTCTGCCTTTCTCTCCCCCTTTCTCTCTGTCCCTCCCCTACTCATACTGTCTCTGTGTCTCTCAAAGTAAATAAGTAAACCTGAAAAAATATTTAAATAGTAGAGAGCAACATAAAATATGCTCTCCTCACTTTAATGTGGTCCTTGAATTTTGTCAAAGAATGAAAGCACTGAAATTATAGTAAAAGCAATTCTTAACTTTTACTGAAATTGAAGTGTCTGACATGAAATATTATTCCAAAGTACAAATATACACAAAAATGTGTTTTACTTTTACAAAAGCTTAACATTCCAGTGTCTCTGTTTAAGGAGAAAAGAGAAGTATATAAGTCTTTCTCTAGCAGATAAAAGTTATACTGTAACTGTAAAGACACATTTTTTTTTTTTTGCATGTCTGTTGTAAGGATTAGACAACACTTAACAATGAACAGTCAAGCCAGGATTATTCCAATTCAAAAAATACTAAAACAGAGGTGTTTTCATGCAGGCTTAGAAGAAGAAAACAAGAAGCAACTCTAATGGGCTTCATACAATTTAGAGGGTGCTAATAAACAGATTTCATGCCATGGCATCAGTAGAGCCAGCATGTCATAAAAAATAGGATGATTTTACAAAACACAGGGCAGACTGCTAAGATAACTGAAGGGAACCAAACAGTGCCCCAAGATGATACGAGGCACAGAGACATAGTCTCATATGCAAAGCCTCACTCTGATAAGAAATTTAGGAACCAAAAGCTCATTAGCCATAGTTAATCCTAATATTATTCAAAATGGTTATTAAATTAGATTAGGTGATGTCTACAATGCAGTTTGGGTTTATCAGGCTGCAGCTTAGGAAATCTGGTCAGGTAACATTTTGGAATGTTTGTCATGTCTTCATGTCTATTTGGATTATCTATTGTTTGCTCTCCTGTATCCCTTTGGACCCAATTATGAATGGGCTTTCGCCTCAATGTTGATCTTATCCTTGTTAATTAAGGAAGTGACTTGAATTCTCTTTGCCCTTTTTGGATAAAAATAATGACTAAGAATCTTTACTGAAATTGTCTATATTCTGTTAAGATCTTTGGGATCCCTCTACCCCGGTTAAGTCCTTTGTGAACATAGAGCCCTTTAACTCTTGGAAAGTATGTTAGAACTTTAAGGATTTGCCATGTATATTTGTCCTTAAATTCAGAGTCATTTAAGCTTAATTGACACTTTTAGGTCAGAATAAAAAGTAGCTTATATTAAATTTCTTCTTCAAGTAAGTGTCACCAGTGCTGCGCAGAAAATCAGGACAAAAATGATAATACAAATTCGAAGAAGAAACGCAAATAACTCAGGATTAGTTGCACAAAGTGGATAATAAGACAACTGTTCATCATCTGAAAGTAAGAAAGAAGAAAATATGTCTTTTTACATTGAAGACATTGTATTTCTCCATGCGGTCCAGTAATTTATCCAGAGGATAGAGAGCTCGGCTGGCAGCATGCCAAGGAAGAAAATCTTTCTCCTCAGACAGGTATCTGATAATCTCCAGGGGAATATGCTGAGGCAAAGAGCCGGCCCTGCACAGTGAAAAAAGTTAATGTTAATTATATGCAGGAAATATATATGATGACGCAAACCTGAAGATTTTACTTATGCAAATAAAAAGCAGAAAGCAAGATTCATCACAGTATAAAGAAGCCATATCCAGGGCCGTAAAAATAAAATTACTCACTTTTTAAATATAGTCCTACTTAGGATGCCATGTGCCTTAATATACACAGACTTAGAGAGTTAAAAATTTACATACACCAAAATACCAGAATGCATATTTTTTTCAAAAGGAAAGAATTCCGGAATTTGAATAAAATCAACTCTAGGTATTTTCCTTTCACAGAAACTCTTCAGAGGCCATATGTAATTGGAAACAATTGATTACTGAAATGCGATTTCAGTTTCTCAATGCATTCTCTTTGCTCTTCATGTAGTTCTGTGTAATAATATTTAACACAGATTGTTTTCAAAAGAATAATCAAACTAAAGTGGCAACTTACAGTTTTGACTATCTCTGTCATTATGATATGAGCATTTTTCAAAAGAAATGGTTTCCATTACACCTGTGAAAACCTCAGTTTGATTTTAGAGTCCAAATTCCAAAAAAGTTAAAGGAATTGACTCTTCCCACTTATTATGTTCCTTTCAAAATACATTCTGTGTCACCTTGGGGACCCATGTCAGATTCTCTGGAGAATATGAAACTGTAGCTTTTTAAAATAATCTGAACACATGTTGCCTATATTTAAAGAGGGTATATCCCAAAAAAGGATCCCAAAAGAAGTGTATATCTCTACTCTCCATGAGATTGCATATAAAATCCTTGCAAATCGAAGCACTACAAATGACAATCCACAGTACATTAAAAGATGGGCTGTCTTAGCCTTGATGTCCCTGATGCATACACATAGTGACACTATGAATTTTGCTGGATAGTTTTATTTTTATTTTTATTTATTTCTAGGAGAGAGACAGCATGAGCAGGGGAGGGTAAGAGAGAGGGGGAGATACAGATTCTGAAATAGGCTCCAGGCTCTGAGCTGGCAGTCAGCACAGAGCCCGACGCGGGGCTTGAACCCACGAACCGCGAGATCATCACCTAAGTGAAAGTCGGACGCCCCACCGACTAAGCCACCCAGGCGCCCCTGCTGGATAGTCTTTTACATTAATAATTAATTGAATGCAGGGGTGCCTGGGTGGCTCAGTCAGTTAAGCATCTGACTTTTGATGTTGCCTCAGGTCATGATCTCATGGCTTTGTGAGTTCAAGCCCCATGTAGGGCTCTGTGCTGATAATGCAGAGCCTGCTTGACTCTCTCCCTCTCTCTGCCCTCCCCCACTTGTCCTATCTCTCTCTCAAAATAATAAATAAATTTAAAAAAATAATCAACTGAATGCAGACTTTTACCACATGGACCAAGTAAATATGAAAGCAGCCAAAGTCTGATTATCTCCTTTACCTACATTTCACACCACTGTTCTTTTGTAGCATCATGAAATTAGATGGACCTTTCTATTTGTGCTTGGTAGGAGGTGGATAGACAGGGAGCAAAGGCTTTTCTCATCTTCACTTAAAATAAATTTGCCAGCCCTCCTACACTGTTGGTGGGAATGTAAACTGGTACAGCCCCTCTGGAAAACAGTGTGGAGGTTCCTCATGAAACTAACAATAGAACTCCCCTATGACCCAGCAATAGCACTGCTAGGAATTTACCCAAGGGATACAGAAATGCTGATGCATAGGAGCACATGTACCCCAATGTTCATAGCAGCACTCTCCACAATAGCTAAAACATGGAAAGAGCCTAAGTGTCCATCAACGGACGAATGGATCAAGAAGATGTGGTATATCTATACCATGGAATACTACATGGCAATGAGAAACAATGAAATCTGGCCATGTGTAGCAACATGGATGGACCTTGAGGGTGTTATGCTGAGTGAAATAAGTCAGGCAGAGAAGGACAAATATCATATGTTTGCACGTATAGGAGGATTAGGAGGAACTTAATGGAGGAACAAGGGGGAGAAGAAGGGCGGAAATGGTGGGGGAAAGGGAGAGAGGCAAACCATGAGAGACTCTTGAATGCTGACAAAAACTGAGGACTGATGGATGTGGGGGGGAGGGGGGATGGGCATGGAGGAGGACACTTGTGGGGATGAGCACTGAGTGTTATGTGGAAACTAATTTGACAATAAACTATTTGTAAAAAAAAAAAAAAAGAAGAAGAAAAAAGAAATAAATTTGCCAGATTTTCTAATTCTTACTGTAACAAGCAAAAGTTATTCTACGGCAAATTTGTGGCCATGTTTATGAGGCTTATAAAAAAAATCAATTTTGGGGGTGACTGGGTGGCTCAGTTGTTTGAGTGTCCAAGTTTGGCTCATGATTTCATGACCTGTGTCATCTCAGTCTGTGCTGACAGCTCAGAGCTTGGAGCTGATTCGTATTCTGTGTCTCCCTCTAGCTCTGTCCCTCCCCTGCTCTCTCTCTCTCAAAAATAAACAAACATTAAAAAAAAAGAAAGAAAAACCAATTCTGAAGACCATCCTTCAGTTTTCTCCGAATTTAAAAAAAAAAAAAAAAGGATGTGTGTCACTCTAATGATTTTGGTTCACTCGTGGTATAATATTAACCATCAGCCAGATTTAATGTCTGATAAAAATCCAAATGGCTACAATACTCCAAATTTCCACATAATTTCAACACATCCTGAAGTTTGTATGATTTAGACCACACCTAGACTTGTGCCACTTTTCTTTTACTAAAGTTTCCATTTTATGCATCCTTGAAGAAAGAGCATGATATTAGGCTCTGGCAATGACAATTAAGCATGGAACTTTACCTTTTTTGCTAGGGTGGTGTCTCACTAATAGTTACCTTTTGCTTTTAAGAGTTAGTTACCCACCAAAAATGCAGTGTATTTTTTTAATAAAAATAATGATTTGGCTTTCTTCTTTAGAAGAAACATACCTTCTAATATTTCAGATTTCATCATTCATTTTTCCTGAAATTTTAATTTAAATATTAATTGGCATGGTGATCATAAATATATAATCCACATGCCACAAATTTTATAATTTTAGAGTTGCAGATTTATCTAGTAGTTATTATTCTTTTGTTGAAGAAATAATAAAAATAAAGTAGTGAACAAAACCACCTTTTACTAAGCAGCTAACTTATTGGATCTTCAGGTGAATTTGGAAAAAACTGGAAAGGTGTTGGATTTATTTTTTGCAGATTTAAACATATTAGCCTAATGTCAGTTATTATTTATTGTGTTTTACTACATCCCTGTAAATGAATGGACATTATTCAATGACTTATGCTTTGTAGAAAACATGACTACAAATTAAAAAGATTACAAATAATGTTATGGAAGAGATGGGCTTGAGAAAGAGCCAGGAACCACAAATGCTTCCTGTAGAATTAAACAAACAAATTTATCTCGCCACACCTCACAGTCCTTATCTGTGCAATAAGGGTTCAACTAAGAGACCTCTTTTTTATCACCCACAAACCTTTTATCCTAACCTACTTGTTTGCAATTTAAACTGCTAAAAAAGTATTACAATAATATAGTCATACTTTACTTGTTTAAAATTTTGAAAAAATACTTTGTGATTTTATATTCCCCATTCTTCAGTTGTTTAATATGTATAAGTCTAAGAGGCAGGGCTTGGATCAAAGTTTTAGAATATATCTGACATGGTGTAAAGAAAATAAAAGCGAAGCAACCCTGATAGAAGTTCCAAATAATGACAAGCCAAATAAAGTATTCATTATACAAAGAAATAGCACAAGCTCTGTTTTGAGTCCTTATGGCAAAAATTGCTAATGCTCACTAAAATCTAAGCTTTCTTTACTTCTTGGATAGATTATAATTCCCCCTTTCTTGATAGTGGGGTATGGTCATATGGAAACTAGCCAATAGAAAATGAATATTCATCACAGCAAGGCTTAGCCCATAGACATCTCCCAATAGCTCCTCAATATTCTTTTTCCCTGAAATGAATCTTTCAGGGTGACCTTGGAACTCTTTTACTGAATGTGTCAGAAACCCACCTGGGTCTCTGGATGACTGCATGCCCAAGTAACTAGTTTTCACACCAATTCTGTTATATGAGCAGGAAAAACACTTCTATTGTGTTTGATCCAAATACATGTTTGGGTCTATTTTTTAAAGCAGTTAACCTTCTCTAATGCAGCCCTCAAATAGAATAAGAAACAGATTACATTCAAATTGCTCTCATTTGTGTTGTTACAAACATATGTAAGTAATTACCTACTACATAATTCAATACACTTACATTTAGTCTACTAGATCAAAATATGTAGCTACACTCAATTGGACAAGATGATCAGCTTCATTACAAAATTAAGACTTGTAAGAGATAATGTTGGTGAATAAGTTACCTAGTTTAGATACGTGTTTGTGTAATTGGCTGGTAATGATATCTGTGATTACTACTACTGATAATGCAATCAATATGGGGGAAGTGTGTGGAATCCAATGAATGGAACACTACATTAGCTCCAAGTAATCAGCCCAGTAGGGACCACATTTAGGGTCCTGATGCCGAAATGCAGTTGCCCTAGATTTGCATCATCACAGAGAAATGCTACTAACAAAATAGGGGGAAAATAGCAAATTTAAAGAATATTTCATGCACAATTAATTTTGCTTTATTAACATTTTAGGAAGAGGTTGTAGATGAAATCTATCTTCTGTGTTAGTGGGGTAAAGTCTGGCATAAGAAATAATTTAGGAATCAAAGAAAAGATAATGGGAAAATGAAACAAATGAGGAAAGTTAAAGAAGATAAAAGATTGTCCATGTGCACTTCCTCCCATTCCCCCTCTGTAAACACACACATACCCTCTTCTTCAATTTACTAGAGCTTGTAAGGAAACATATCTTTAGGCACACAAGAGAATACTTTTTATAAGAAGAAGATTAAAACCAGACTATATTAGTAGATGTTGAAATGCACTGATCCTAACTGGCTTTGTTTTCACCTAAGATCCAAAGCTACTTTTTTAAAATATTTTTTTAATGTTTATTTATTTTTGAGAGAAAGAGCATGAGCAGGGGAGGGGCAGAGAGAGGGAGACACAGAATCTGAAGCAGGCTCCAGGATCTGGCTGTCAGCACAGACCCCAATGTGGGGCTCAAACTCACAAACTGTGAGATCATGGCCTGAGCCAAAGTCGACTATCCAACCGATTGAGCCATCCAGGTGCACCCCTCCAAAACTACTGTTTAAAATCAGCTCTGAATTCTGTGACTGTTAACCTTTGAATCTACTGAGGTGGGTGGCTTGTATACAAATAATCTATTTTATGTGAGTTTTCCTGAAAAGCACTTGGCTTCCAGATGCGTGAAGCTTGGGAAAAAATTAAAAGCATAATCAGACTCTTTAGAGCATCACAATCCAGGTTTCACTAATTGAATACTCATTTGCCTAGTCCATATTTCACAATATGTACAGAAGACACTGTATCTCTCTTTTAGGGTACAGATTTTTTTAAGAGAGCGAAAGAGGGGCACCTGGGTGGCTCAGTCGGTTAAGCGTCCGACTTTGGATCAGCTCATGCTCTTATGGTTCGTGAGTTCGAGCCCCGCGTTGGGCTCTGAGCTGACAGCTAGCTCAGAGACTAGAAGCCTGTCTTGGGATTCTGTGTCTCTCTCTCTAGCCCTCCCCTGCTTGTACTGTTTCTTTCTCTCTGACTCTCAAAAATAAATAAAAAAACATTAAAAAATTAAAAAACAAAAGAGAGAGAAAGAATCCCAAGCAGACTCCATGCTGACAGCACAGAGATCATGGGATTTGGGGATCCTGGGATCCCAGGATGCTGGGATCATGACCCCAGCTCAAATCAGGAGTCTTATGCCTAAAAGTCTGAGCTACCCATGCATCCCTAGAGCATAGATTTTTAAAGCAGTTGCTGAAATGCTTAATTAAAATGCTTACTATTATATCTATTATTTTTTGTTATTCTTTATTAAAGACTTTAATTTTTTTTTTATGTTTTATTTATTTCTAGGAGAGAGAGAGAGAGAGAGACAGCGTGAGCAGGGGAGGGTCAGAGAGAGAGGGAGTCTCAGACTGAAACAGGCTCCAGGCTCTGAGCTGGCAGTCAGCACAGAGCCCGACGCGGGGCCCGAACCCACGAACCGCGAGATCATGACCTAAGCGAAAGTTGGACGCTTAACCGACTAAGCCACCCAGGCGCCCCACTTTATTAAAGACTTTAATGTGTTCTCTGTGGGAAGATTCTATGATGGAGACTGGAAACCCCAGTGGTTCTCAGAGTACCATAGAATAAAAAGAGAAACACACAGGGGAGGTGGCTCTGTCAACCAACAGTCTATTTGGTCAGTTTATAGAGAAAACAAAAGTATGATTCAGATACTGGTGAAATGTCTGCAGAGATAGAAAGGAAGTTACCTTATGTAGCTCCACAAAATGAGAGCCTCAAAAAGTTGCACAACAGAGTTCTTAGCTCCTCCCTCTCCTGTTTCTTCTCTTCTAGGAAGTCTTCTTCCAAAACTGACTTGGGCACTTATTTTCTGGGCTCACATAACACCTCTATTCATAATAATTATCATGATATTCATCACAATTTTATCATAATACTATCTTTCTCACTCACTGGACTTAGCTCTGTAAGGAAATGAAGCATGCTTTGCCTTTCTTTGCATCACCATAGCCTAATGCAGAATTTAGTACAAAATAGGTACTCAATAAATGTTTTTATACTAAATTAAGTTATGGTAATAATGCCTTGTTCTTAAAAATAGGAGTACTTTACAAGTATATTAAAACTTAAACATGACCGTATATCTTTTTTAAATTAAACATTTTCTAAAGTTAAAAGATACCAGTAGGATGGGAAAATTCTATTAAAGTGAAATTTATAGCATTTTTTTGGTCATCTTGTTTATTAATGGTACACATGATAGAAGATAAGAAGGACATTGCTATCTAGCTAAGTAGTTTTGAATGAGCTAGTCCACATCCAAGTAAAATAGCTTTTAGCCAGAGAAAAAGCAGGAGCATTGTATAAACATCTTTGTCCTTTTTTTTTTTTGTCTGTTTAGCAAACTACTTTCCTACTCTCCTAGAAGCAACAGTGTTATTTTATACCATGTTTTTAAATAAAATGATGGTAAGGACCTTGGGCTACTCAGTCTGTTAAACATCAGACTCTTGACTTTCGCTCAGGTTATGATCTCACAGTTTGTGAGTTCGAGCCCTGCATTGGACTCTGCACTGANTTGACAAGGATGAACTACATGATCTCCAGGGCTCCTTCTTCAGTAAAAATTTAAATGTTAAAAACAAAGCATCCAGAAATAATTTCTTGCAGCCTGCATAGTCCCACTACCACCACCAAATCAGGCCTTCCTATCTATACACGCTTGCTTCTTTATTTCCAAGCGTAATTTCTCAAGAAATCAGCCATCATCTAAATGCAGAAATCCTTTGGACACTTAATAATGTTAAAAGGCAGAGCCAATGTTTCATTATTAAATGGAAGTTAATGATGTTAGCTATTAGCCTGAAAAGAAAAAAAACCCCTAGGTTTATGGCCAAAGTTAACTATTTTTTTTAAAAGAAAACTATCAACTTATTTTAAGCCACTGTATGTTGAGGATTTACTGTATAGGATGGTATTATGGAAAGATGGTCTAGGAATTTGCCCATTTCTTCAGACTGCTGAGGTTGTTGGCATATAATTCTTCATAGTATTCTCTTATAGTTTTTTGTATTTCTGTGGTGTTGGTTATGATCTCTCCTGTTTCATTCATGGCTGTATCTATTTGGATCCTCTCACTTTTCTTTTTCATAAGTCTAGCTAGGGGGTTATCAATTTTGTTTATTCCTTCAATGAACCAGCATTAATTTCATTGCTCTATTCTACTGTTTTTGTTTGTTTGTTTGTTTGTTTCTGTATCATTTGTTTCTGCTCTAATCTTTATTATTTCCCTTCTGTTGGCTATAGGCTTTATTTGCTGCTCCTTTCCTTGCTCCTTGAAGTGTGGGGGTAGGTTGTGTGTTTGGGAGCTTTCTTGCTTCTTGAGATAGGCCTGAGTTGCAATGTACTTTCTTCTTATGACTGCCTTTGCTGCATCCCAAAGGGTTTGAACCATATGTTTTCACTTTAATTTGCTTCCATATATTTTTTCATTTCTTCTTTAATTTCCTGGTTAACCCATTTAGTCTTTAGTAAGATGTTCTTTAACTTCCATGTGTTTGAGAGCTCTCCAAATTTTTTTCTTGTGGTTGATTTCAAGTTTCATAGTGTTGTGATCTGAAAATATACATGGTATGATCTCAATCTTTTTGTACCTGTTGGGGGCTGATTTGTGATCCAGTATGTAATCTATTCTGGAGAATATTCCACGTGCAGTTGAAAATATTCTATTGCTTTAGGATAAAATGTTCTGAATATATCTGTTAAGTCCATTTGGTCCACTGTGTCATTCAAAGCCAAATTTCTAGAAATTCACAAACTACCAAAACTAAGACAAGAAGAAATAGAAAAGTTGAATGGGCCTATAATCAGCATCGAAATTGAATCAGTTATTAAAAATCTACCAACAAACAAGAGTCCTGGGCTAGATGGTTTCCCAGGGGAATTTTATCAGATGTTTAAAGAAGAGTTAATATTTATTCTTCTCAAACTATTCCAATCAAATCAATCAATGTCATATATCACATTAATAGAAGAAAGGATAAGAATCTACCAACAGATGCAGAAAAAGCATTTGACAAAATGCAGCATCCTTTACTTAAAACCCTCAAGAAAGTTGGGATAGAAGGAACATAGCTTAACATCATAAAAGCCATGTATAAAATTCCTACACCTAATATCATCCTCAATGGGAAAAAAAATTGAGAGCTTTCCTCCTGAGATCAGGAACATGACAGGTATGTCCACTCTTACCACTGTTATTCAAGATAGTGTTGGAAGTCCTAGCTTCAGCAATCAGACAGCACAAAGAAATAAAAGGCATCAAAATTGGCAAAGAATTCAAACTCTCACTCTTCACTGATGACATGAAACTTTATATGGAAAACCTGAAAGCCTCCACCCCAAAACTGCAAGAGCTGATACAGGAATTCAGCAGTCACAGGGTATGAAATCAATGTACAGGAATCAGTTGCATTTCTATACACCAATAATGAAGCAGCAGAAAGAGAAATCAAGGTATCAATCCTTTTACAATTACACCAAAAACCTAACCAAAGAGGTAAAAATCTGTTTCCTGATAAGTACAGAAAGCTTGCAAAAGAAACTGAAAAGATACAAAAAAATGAGAAACATTCCATGCTCATGGTTTGGAAGAACAATATTGTTAAAATGTCAATACTACCCAAAGAAATCTACACATTCAATGCAATCCCTTTCAAATAACACCAGTATTTTTCACAGAGCTGGAACAAACAGTCCTGAAATTTGTATGGAACCAGAAAAGACCCAGAATAGCCAAAATAATGTTGATAAAGAAAACCAAAGCTGGAGGCATCACAGTTTCAGACTTCAAGCTATAGTAAAAGCTGCAATAGTCAAGACAATATGGTACTGGCACAAAAACAGACACATAAAACACAGGAACAGAATAGAGAACCCAGAAATGGACCCACAAACGTATGGCCAACTAAATTTTGGCAAAGCAGGAAAGAGAATCTAGTGCAAAAAAGACAGTCTCTTCAGTAAATGGTGCTGGTAAAACTGGACAGTGACATGCAAAAGAATGAAACTGGACCACTTTCTTACACCATACACAAAAATAAATTCAAAATGGATGAAAGACCTAAATGTGAGAAAACAAGAGAATCCTACAGGATTCAAAATCCCACAGGAGTAAACAGGCAGTGACCGATTTGATCTCAGCCACAGCAACTTCTTACGAGACCTGTCTCCAGAGGCAAGGGAAACAAAAGCAAAAATTAACTATTTGGGACCTCATCAAGACAAAAAGCTTCTGCATAGGGAAGGAAAAAAATCAATAAAACTAAAAGTGATTGGGGCACCTGGATGGCTCAATTGGTTGAGTGTCCAACTTTGGCTCAGGTCATGATCTCACAGCTTGTGAGTTCAAGCCCCATGCCGGGCTCTGTGCTGACAGCTCAGAGGCTGGAGCCTGCTTTGAATTCTGTGTCTTCCTCTCTCTTTGGCCCTCCCCCGCTCATGTTCTGTCTCTCTCTGCCTCTCTGCCTTTTAAATAAACTTAAAAAAAAAAAAAAAACCTAAAAGCAACTGACAGAATGGGAGAGATACTTGCAAAAGACATACCAGATAATGGGTTAGTATCTAAAATCCAAAAAGAACTTGTCAAACTCAACACCCCCAAAACAAGTAATCCAGAGAAGAAATGGGCAAAAGACAGAAATAGACACTTTTCCAAAGAAGGCATCCAGATGGCTAACAGACACATGAAAAGATATTCAACATCACTCATCATTAGGGAAATGCAAATCAAAACTACAATGATATAACACCTCACACCTGTAAGAATGGCTAAAATTAACGACTCAGGAAACAACAGATATTGATAAGGAAGCAGAGAAAGGGGAACCCTCTTGCACTGTTGGTGGAAATGCAAACTGATGCACCCACTCTGGAAAACAGTATGGGGTTGCCTCAAAAAATTAATACCAGCAATTACACTGTGAGGTAGTTATCTTAAGGATACAAAAATGCTGATTCAAAGGGGCATATGAACTCCAATGTTTAGAGCAGTGCTATCAATAATAGCCAAATTATGGAAAGAGCCAAAATGTCCATTAACTGATGAATGGGTAAAGAAGATGTGGTATTTATATACAATGGAATACTTCTTGGTGATCAAAAAGAATGAAATCTTGCCATTTGCAACAACATAGTTGGAACTAGAATGTATTATCTTAAGCAAAATAAGTCAGTCAGAGAAAGACTTCCAATCATATTAAATCATATGATTTCACTCATCTGTGGAATTTATGAAACAAAATACATGCACTTAGGGGCAGGGAAGGAAAAATAAGATAAAAACAGAGAGGGAGGAAAACCAAAAGAGATTCTTAAAATACAGAGAACAAACTGAGAGTTGTTGGAGGGGAGGAGGGTTAAATGGGTGACAGGCAATAAGGAGGGCTCATTGTGATGAGCACTGGGTATTATATGTAAGTGATGAATCACTAAATTCTACTCCTGAAACCAATACCACACTATTTGTTAGCTAACTTGACTTTAAAGAAATAAATTTAAAATTTTTCTAAAAAAAAAAAAAAAATGGTCCAGGTTTGTTTTAGTTTACTATCCTTAAAAGCTTCAGGATGCGTATTACTATGCACCACCTCTCCCCCCCTCCTTGTTTTTAGATAAAGAAGCTACAGTTACAGAAGATAAGCAATTTGCCAAGCTCATTTGGCAAATACGTGACAGAGCTGGAATGGAAAGCCAGTGCTGACAAGAAAGCTCTCACTGATTCTATCACATGAGACTGCCTCCCCAAATGCCACTTTGAACTAGAGTTAAATGCTTTCTTTCTCTCTTCCTTTAACACCTGGTTACACGTCACTATGATAGCACTCACCATTTTAAGTCTTGTACACAAGTAAATATATACCCCAAGCCCAGGTGCTCAGAAGATGAAGTAAGCAATATTAGGGACAGGAGGATTATGGGGGATCGACTTTAAGGCATCAGTGAGGACACCTGCCCTGCATGACAGAAATGAAGACACTGAGAGAATCTGGTGGGAGAGGAATTTTGGCCTCCTGGGAAACAGCAAGGCCAAGAGTCCTAAAACAGGGACAAATTCAGGATGTTGGAAGAGTAAAAGGGGGCTTTGGAGGCTGGAGGGGAGTGAGCTGGGGAAGAGCAGACTACGAGGAGGTTGCAGAGGCTGGTGTGCTAGATCATGAAGGCTCTTAAATAAGAAGGGCCTCAGACCATTTTTCTATGGGTGATGGAATGCCACTGCACGTTTTTGATCTGGAAAATGACATGATCTGATTTATGCTCTAAAAGGGTGACTCTGGCTGCTGTAGAGAGGAAACTCAAACATGTCATGTGGACCTCCTAGAGGAGAACAGAGTGAAATATGATTTCCTAGTTGACCCTCTCCCTCTCTCACTACACAGACTAATCTTATGAGAAAAACATATACGTAGTGAATGAAGTCCATGACATGAGAACAGACATAATGATTTTTTAAGATAGACTACGCATGAGATTTGTTTTGGAAAGTTTCTTTTTTTTAAAATTTTTAATGTTTTACTTTTATTTTTGAGAGAGAGACAGTGTGAACGGGTGGGGGGAGGGGGGAGTAAGAGAGAGAGGGAGACACAGAATCCAAAGACAGGCCCCAGGCTCTGAGCTAGCCTTCAGCACAGAGCCCAACGCAGGGCTGAAACTCACAAACCGTGATATCATGACCTGAGCCGAAGTCAGACGCTTAACGAACTGAGCCACCCAGGTGCCCCTAGAAACAGTTTCTTATGCAGGGATCAGGAAAAAAAAATATTCCAAAGATTTATCCCTGCATTATTCATTGTTAATTGCTAAAAAAACAACAGCAGCATCTGATGATATGGGAAAGGTCACTGAGAAATCATTTAGGCAATGAATACATTTTAAAAGAATATATAGTTTATATATAGGAAGCTGTACATTCCACTTTGGGTTAATTAGCAGAATTATTCCAGAATTTAAATAAAGAAAATAGCATGAAAGACTACCAGGAAAATAATCCACCTAGCTTATGATTTCCACGGAAAATACAATTCTTACATTTGATATGGAATTCTGCTTACTGGGCCATGGAATTGTCCAATGTCCTAAACAGCCACTTGGGAGTAAAAAGAATTGAAAAAATTTGGCAGGATTTTGCAGAGTGTGAATTTTATGACATCAAGATATCAAATCATTAACCTAAAGTCCATAAATTGATGGAGCTTCTAACTTCCTATTTGGCTGCTTTTTAGCAAAATGTGTGTGAATGATAGAAAACTAGAAAAAAGAAAAACATGACTGGAACCAAACTGGTTAAAAATAACTGGGGGGATGCCTTGCTGGCTCAGTCAGAAGAGGATATGACTCTTGATCTCAAGGTAATGAGTTCAAGCCCCATGCTGGGTGTAGAGATTACTTAAATAAATAAATAAGAGCTTTCAAAACTCTTTAAAAAATAAACAGGTATATTTCCTCTTGTCTAATATTATGTCAAAAGTTTCACTTTCTGTATAGATTTTATTGCACTATACATAAAAGTTTATGTATTTTACTTGTAATAATTTTGCATACTATTAGGAATTCCTCATAATTAACTACTTTTGGATTAGTTTTCTCTTCACTCCATTGGAAAGATAAATGTAGTTCACTACTGTTGAGTATTTGGGGTATACAAAAGTAACAGAGCTATGAACATCTTTGTGCACAATGCTTTTATATGTTCTGGATGATTTTCTTTGGATGGAACAGCTAAAGTGGAATTATCATGCTAACATTATAACATGTTGTGAATCTTGGCAAATCTAAGTTCATGTTTTCAATCTTCATCAATCAGCAATTGGCCCAAGAAGAAGGAAAAGAGGTAGACAGTCTCTGTGATGACCAGCACCGATTCAGCACAGTACTCCCTGGTGTGTCAGTTCCTGTGCCAGATGCTACATGTACGTTATGTAGTGAAATCCTCATGTCAATCTTATGAGCTTAGCACTATCGCTATTCCCATTTTACAGATCAAAACTGAGGCTCAGAATGTTACCTAACCTCTCCAGGATCATATTGCAAATAAGGGAGGTGCTGCTATTTGAATCCAGTCTTCTAGCACAGTATTCTTATCAACATTCCAAAAAGACTTGGCAAGTAATTTGGTATTCCCTCTTCCATCTTCTACTAAAAGGAAAACATGAGAAGTGGGATTAGGGGACATCTAGTGGGAGTAATCCTTGGAGGCCTTACGAAAGAAACATAATATAATAGAACATATCGAGAAGGAGAGAGTAGTTTGGTTCATGGCTGTGACTTTGAAATGGGGGGTTTAGTGAACTCACTGTTGATATAATTTTTAGACTTTGGTCATTTTGGGGCCACTTCCACCAAAATCATTTTATTCACCACTGCTTCCAATTCCCTGGGTTCCTTTAGTACCTCGTTTAATCTCTGTAAGACAAGAAACACTCTCAGGCTGGACTCTGGCCTGGAAAGACTGACTCAGTTAGCAGCAATATATCCACCATGAAGAGTATGCATTGCAACCACAGTTTCCTTTCAGAACTATTGTTGATGCGGGCAAAAATAATAGAGTGCTAGGATGTGGCCTACAAAAAAGGAGGGTAATCATATAAAATTATGATCTTTAATTTAAATAAGAGAAAAATATTTCAAATTACAGAAAATATTTTCCGTCTGCAAGTTTTATAGGAATAATTAAGGCTATGGAAATGGTGTATGGGTCCTAGACACAGACTGAGAAGGAAAGAATGAGGACTTGAATAATGGCATATGGAACATAGGGGAAATTGCTCTCTGGACGCAACTGTAGGCCAGACTCCTGGGCCTAGATAGTGTGCCTCAATTAAAAACCTCAACAAGGGGGGATGCCCGAGTGGCTTAGTCAGTTAAGCGGCCGACTTCGGCTCAGGTCATGATCTCACGGTTCATGGATTTGAGCCCTGCATCAGGCTGTATGCTGACAGTCAGCTCAGAGCCTGGAGCATGTTTCAGATTTTGTGTCTCCCTCTCTCTCTGACCCTCCCCTGCTCACGCTGACTCTCTCTCTCGGAAATAAATAAAAAATATTTATCAATCAATCAATCAATCAATAAATACCTCAACAAGGGGCACCTGGGTGGCTCAGTCAGTTAAGCATTCGACATCGACTCAGGTCATGATCTCACAGTTCATGAGTTCAAGGCCATCATCTGGCTCTGTGCTAACAGCATGGAGTCTGGAGCCTGCTTCAGATTCTATGTCTCCCTCTCTCTATCCTTCCCTCACTCATGGTCTATCTCTTTTAAATAAATCAACTTTAAAAAAATATAAAAACCTCAACAAGAACTCTCAAAACCAAGTCAATCCCACTCCCAATTTATTCATAGAGGTATTGTTACATAGATGTGGCCTTTATAATTCTGTAAATAATTTGTTAAACATACAGCTAAGGTCCAGAATTT
Source organism: Crocuta crocuta (assembly GCF_008692635.1). Classification (NCBI taxonomy): domain Eukaryota; kingdom Metazoa; phylum Chordata; class Mammalia; order Carnivora; family Hyaenidae; genus Crocuta; species Crocuta crocuta. The sequence goes on from NW_027531999.1 coordinate 1,415,343, forward strand.
AGACTGACACAAAGGTGAATAATTAAGCAGTAAGATTCAGTCCAAAATGGATGCATTAAAAACAAAAACAAAAACAAAAACAAAACGTGTTTGAGAGTGTAATCTAGCCATGAAGAAGACAGTAATGACTCAGGTGGAAAGGGTTTAGAAGAGCCACTAACAGTGATAAATGGAACCTAACAAGTGCCTAGTGACAGAAACCCATTAAATCCGAGCTCTCCAGCCAACATGAAGAAGCTCCTGGCCAAAGTGAGAACATTTTGAGTATCAGTAAGAACAAAATCTGCAATGGAACTAAATATATCAAATATACTTAAATCCATAGGACAGAATCGTACTTAACTAAAAACAAAACAGAACAAAATAATTGGTCACTATGGAGCATGCTAGAGAACTGGCCCATTATTTTTGAAACTGAAAAATACAGGAAAACATCAAGCATTTATTCTGCCTTTGCGTAAAAACTATTATCACCAAGTCACCAAGTAGTAGGTGAGAGCAAGTTTCTCTTTAGAAAACTGTTTTGTTTACAAAAGAAAAAAAGAATAAATGAATCCCCATTTTGCAACCTCGAGTAAATCAGTAGATTTAGGCATTGAACAGTAATGTCTGCAAATGTCATAAAAAGACAACTATTCCTTTAATGTGTTTATGAAGAGTCAATTGTGAAGCAGACTGATAAAATGTCCGATTGATAAAAATGTAAACCTGATCAAGGCCCTGGATTTGATTACCAACGTACAGGTGATAGAGAGAGAGGACAGAAGAACACATAAAGGTACGCAGTGAGGATGCGGTCACTGACAGGTAGGCAAAATCTGCACAGTGGGAATCATGTATGAAACAATCTCATTCTGCACCAAATAACTTGGAAAGATTTTCATTTTTAAAGGTCAAGGGAAAATCAATTGTTTAAAAGAGACTGAAAGATACATCAACTGATCACAGAACAGTAATATCACTTGGCTTTTAATTCAAACAAACTATAAGTATATATGCTTATGGCATTTATGAAACAACTGAAAATTTAAATGCTTCCTTAATTTTGATATTATTGAGGAAATGTTAATTTCATTTTATTAAAAAGATTTTTTTAATGTTTGTTTTTGAAGGAGAGAGAGACAGTGTGAGTGGGAGAGGTGCAGAGAGAGGGAGACACAGAATCCCAAATGGTTTCCAGGCTATGAACTGTCAGCACAATGCCTGGAGGTTCAAACTCAGTGTGGGGTTCGAACTCACAAACTGTGAGATCATGACCTGAGCCAAAGGGACGCTTAACCAAGTGAGCCACCCAGGCACCCCAGGCAATGTTAATTTTAGGTCTCCATGTTTAATAATGCTATTTTTTAAAGATACATAATAAAAATTATTTTTATGAAATGATATGATACTAATGTGTAGAAGTCATTTCAAAATTATATGAAAGATTGGATGGAGATGTGGCTGAAATAAAACTGACCATGAATAACTGATGATATAAAGCAATGAATAGACTCTTCTACTGGTTTTTGTATATGTGTGAAACTATTCATAATAGTTTTTAAAAAAAAACAAAGGAGGACTAAGTCTTCTTTTTTTACGTATCCTCAGTGTGCATCATAAACCCATCACATTGTCTATGTTTAAAAATATTTGCCGAAGGGGTGCCTGGCTATCTCAGTCAGTAGAGCATACGACTGTCAATCTCATGGTGTGAGCTCAAGCGCCACGTCAGATATGAAGCCTACTTAAAAAAAAAAAAATTTGCTGAGTAACAAACGAAAGAAAGGCCACGTTTCTAGTTTTGCTTTTTTCCCTCACAAAATGAGAGAAATGGTATTTCCCTGCCAGAGTCCCTGTGAAAGCTAAAAGACAAGAAATCCAAGAGTATTTTGTAAACTGTAAAGTGCCACAGAAATGTGGAGAGCCCTCAGCCTGAAGAACCAAAATGAGAATTCAGCAACCACGTATTCTGCATTTGTGTTCTGACCTTGATTTGTTCCTCACACAGAGCTACTAAACTCATGGATAGATCCCAGCGCATTCATTTTCCCCTTAGGGACAAAGTACCAAATGGTAGTGTAATTGCCAAGGGAAAATTATTACTCTGTTCTGAATTATTTCCATCATAAATCCAAAACCAGTCAAACAGGCTCTGTCACAAAAACGACAGGGTTGCTGTACAGTGATGAGAATCCCACATACAAGTGCCCCATAAATCCGTGAGTATCACAACCCTCCAAAGTCATTCTGACTCATGTGTTTAAATCAGAAGTGGGAGGCCAGGCTGGCAGCACGTTGGTCAACACCGTGGATACAATGAAACCGAGGTGATTTACTCAGCCAACAGTTAGAGAAATATCCCATCAGCTGTCTTACGTAGATTATACAAAATGTGACAAGCATTTTTGTTTGTTTTTCTTTCCACATTTTCTACTGAACCAAAGGAGAAAAAGTCTTTTTCATTTAGTAATGATAACAATCATCCACATTTCTCCTAAATTCAATCACAACTTCTCTTAGCATGTCAAAGAAATTAGTTACAGCAACAGTAGTGGATGATAGAAAGGGATAGAAAAGGACACAACTTCTCTGTGTGCCAGACATTTCCTCCTTCTCTCTTCTTAGTAAAATAGTCATCTTTACCTATGCTGAAATGAAATATCTAGTCTAATTCTTTATGATTTAAAGTGGTATCTTTCTGCCTCTCAGAATATTATATACTACATTCCAAATTAGAGTTAAAAGCCACTCAGTGGCATCATAGATGAAATGTGGAAGGTAAAAATATTTTTTATTATGTGAGATAGAAAAGGGACTTCAACTATATAATTCATTGTATTTAAAAAAAAAAAAAAAGGATTCCTATCTTGAAAAAGAAGAGCGCTGCACCCACTTGAAATCACCTTTGGGGGAGGCAGTCATGTTAAACTTTTGGTACTTTGTTCCCATTCATAAGGGAGCTATCACCGAAAGGTGTTTATCAAGGACAAACAAATTTGCTGACCACAAGGGATAAAGTAAATGGTGGCACTGAAACAATAAGATCAACTTATTTGACAATTTGTACCCACAAGGAGTTCTGGATTTATTCAAGGAACTTTTCAATTCTTAGAATTAAAGTATATTAAATTCTTTTAGAAATCAGCTAAGAACTGTATATTATTATAACAGATAATTCTTGTCCTTTGTGACATGACCTACTGACATGTAGACAAATTATAGAACCTCTAAGAATAGAGGTCAGGAAGGTACACAGCTTCCTCTAACAGCTACATAGTTCCCAATCTCTCCATTTTACCTTCAACTTCCAGGGTCACAAAATTCTGAAGATATAGTATTTATACAGAAATATTTAATTAATCGTAGATCCTCAGCTCAGAAATATAGGACCTTAACCTTTCCTTAATTTTCTTTAATGCTGATGATGTTCAAATAAAACTTAGGAAAAAAAGTAATGATAATGATGTTCTAACTCCTTAATGATGATTAACAATTAGAGAACATTAACAGTATAGATTTACTGTCTTCTAATGATGACACTCATTAATTTTAATAACAGTCCTATAGCGAAGTCCTTGCTTACTGTCTGAAAATTTACCCATCATTACCACTTGTAGGAAGTAATTTTTTAAAGTTGAAGCATCAATGAAAATACAAAACAATAAAAAAGTGTTAGTTAATTTACATTATTTAAAAAATATTATTGTAAAAAAAAATACTCTTTTTAATAAGAATCATGTGTTTAAAATACTTTATATTTTGCTAAAATGATCACACATAGTTCAGAATTATTATCAAAATTGGTATAATTTTTTTAAATTAGAAATTTCTCTCTAGTAAGAGTACCACTTTAATGAGAAAAAATTCTGAAATCTTAATTTAATAAAAGTCATTGTCATTATTTAATGTCTAATTCTAGTACAACAATAATTTTCATAAGAATCACATATTTAATATTAAAGTGTAGAAATTTAGAAGAAAAATGACAAAATGATGGGATCTTTCAAAGAACTTGTAGTTTTAGAAAAATGACAGAAAACTGTCACTCCATGTGACTGAAATACTCTTTAAAAACTTACATTTGCTACTCGATTTTTTCAAATGGAACTTCATCTCAATTAAACTCTCTTAAAATAATTTTTCCTATTGATTTATTTGTAGAAATCTGTATCAACTGTTTCCTGATAAGAAAGATGAGGAAATAATCAGACTTACACTTTCTACTAAACACTGTGTCTCCTCTAAATTTTTTCTTGTTGAATCATTTCTAAATTTTCTCATTTAAAGATTTGGCTTCTACTTTCTAACCTTAATTCTCTTGTTTCTTTATTCTTGTTCCATGTGCAAGCGCACTCGGGCCTCATCACCATTCTTTTGTAGGCAAAGGATAACTTGACTATAAGAAAAGATTTGTATTCTATCCACTGGAATATTCTTGGCTTATAGAAATCTGAGTCAGTCTGAATTTTCTACTTGCTAGGGAACTTATTCTGTTTAATTTTTAAAGTTCAGGGTATTTTTCAAGATATGCCTCAATGTTAATTCCTCTGTGTTTTTTCTAAAACAAAAGGTGCTCTTTCAATCTACACACTCAAGTCTTTATTGGAAGAAAGCTACTCTTTGTATGTCTTCAAATTCCTTTTAATTGTGTTCTTCTTTTTCTTAATATTAAATGCATCTATCCACATTCACGAACACACAAACACATTAGATGTGTCCTATTTACGTGATGATGGTTATTGTTTTTCCCATTTCATGTATCTCAACTATCTCAAGGTTGTTCTCCATGTCCCTGACTGTTTTCCCCTGTGTCCATGTAATTTTTACTCCTTCTCACATGGCTTTCTTTCCTGTAATGCCAGGTCACTTTCATTCTCTTTGTTGCCTCATCTCTTTTGGATTCTTTTTCATGTTTTCTTTACACTCTTACCTCAAAAAACAAATGCTGCAAACCCCCCACATTTCTTTGTTTTAATGCTTTGAAATCACATAGATGGGTATATTTGAATTCTTTACTTGATGTTCTCCTTCTGTTGTTATTATGATTCTTAACTATCATTCTTATGGTATCTTTCTATACTTCTATGGACTTAAGGCTGCCTTAAGTTTAAACAGCACTCATATTTGAAAAGGAAATTCCTACCCAGTAAAAAGTAGTTGCTGTTAAGTTGTGGCTGAAGAGCAGTTGTGGTCCATAGATTGGAACAGTTGCAGCGTCCATTTAGGGTTGTTATTTCAGACCTAGTTCTAATCAAATCAGTAGTTCCATCTGCTTAGGGGCATATTTCTGCTCCGTAGTCCCATTTCAGAATATGCCATGTAGCTGTGTGATTCATAGTTCGACCTTGTATATTGCAGGTTCTCATTGTGGTGATTTAGCATTTAATTGTTTTTCTCCAGCTGTCTCAATTAATGGTTGCCAAGCCAATTGCCATATGTATTTCTTCCCCACCCCATTTGTGTCCCCTGCTTTCTGAAAAAGTGGGAGTTTGCATGTCTTCTCTTTCAGGCCTGAATATGTTGCTTGTTCCTTCATGTGGAGAAATATCCAGCAATGTAACCTGCCACAGCTAAATAAAATAACAGATTTTATTATCCTAAGTAGGACAGTCCCTCTAAGGAGCTGCCTTCCATTTTTATAGATTTCTGTGTCCCACAGAGGATCTGAAAATATCTGTAAATACTGTCATCTATTTTCAGAATAATTCTGTATTTGGGTCCATAATTCATTGTATTTGTCAGTCATTATTTTTCTTTTCTTTTTCCTTTCCTTTCCTTACTTTCCCTTTTTCTTTCTTCTTTCTTTCTTTCTTTCTTTCTTGTTGCTGGCAGTTGGTGTTGAAGTGGAAATAGATATATATTTCTTTTCCTTCAACTTTACAATGCAGAATAAACAAATAAAAATGGTCATGGGAATGACCAGGTTCTGGGAATGTGTTGTTGAAACCAGTACTAGCATCTATTTCTGGTAGCATATTCAACTGACACATATGGAGTACTCAGCTCACTCTTGACCAAATCCTTTTTTCTTCATCCTGAGAACATGACCAGACTTCATTTATCTGATTCTCTCAAAATTAGGTATTACCATGTAACTGATTTCTATCAGAGGAAAGCAGGCAGAAGTGATGTGAGTCTTCTAGACAGGCAATGTAAGGTCCACTGTGTGTTTCTCCATGCCCTGTCCCCTTTTGTCTTGCTAGAATGAAGACAATCCCAAATCGATCTGGGGTTATTTGTTAAAGACAATGATCCTGGGTTGGGTCATGAGGGAGGTTTACTTGATAGTAAATCAAGTAAAGATATAACTCAAGAGAAGAACCAAAGGGGTGTGGCTCTCCTATTAAAAACTGATGAACTCAAGATAATCCCCAAGTTGAAACTGCCTGGAAAAAAAAGGAAAGCCCACTAAGTTTTTAAGAGTTCTACCAAAGATGCAACAATCTTGGACTAAAAGCCTGTGTAACTGTTTAAGACTTGAAATAATCCTTATATACTCAACCTTCTATAGGCAGGATGTGGGATATAAAGTTGCATGGCATCCAAGGAAGGTATATGAGCAACACTCACCTCATATATGTCCATAACAGAAGAGGAAAAGTTTCCCAACGGGAAGATCTAGAGAATACTAAGGAAACTTGACCAGAGAGCTATACTCAAAAAGCAAAATTAAATTTATTCAAGAAACTTTGCTCATCCCAAGGAGTATTTCACAATAATTCCAGTGTCTTCCATTTTCCCCTTTCTTGAATGGCAGGTTATATTGTATCCTTGCCCATCACTGAGAACTGGTTGTGTGAACACCACCTTATTAATTCATAGGTTACTAGGGTTGATATAGAGATCTGTGCTTCACTTGGAGATACAGAACTTTGGACTTCAGTTTGTACTCAAAAGACAAAATTTCAGAAGGCATCATTTGATTTCCCAGTTTTCTTACAAAGAATATAAAACAAACTTAAGGAAATTACTATTTCATTTGTTTAAAAGAAAAAAATAGATGACAACTCCATTTACTCCTTGTGTTTTTATCAAGTGAAGGCAACAGTTTCTTTAGGAATTTCCAATATAGAAAAACAGTGTAAGACTTTAGCTGGCCCATTTGGAATCAAAAATGGATAAAGACAATATTGTTTCTAACTAAATACAAAAATATGATCACTGCTATTAAGCTCTGGTAATTACTAAGTATAAACCAGTGGATTTTTTCCCCACATGCTGCGTATATTACATGATCCATTTGTGGAGGACAGAGTTGGTTAAATATACTTAATTTTGTTTGGGCAATTAAAAAGTATCACTTAATTTTCTGCAGTAAATGGCATTTATAAGAATACTGTATTTTAACAAAAAGAAGAGAGTATAACAGGGTTTTTTTCCTCCTTTTATCTACTCAATTATGACACGTAGATTAGGAGAAATAGCATACTAGCAGTTTTAAAGAAGCCAAATATATAATTTCTATTTTAGAATTATATTTAAAAAGCCTCATATAATACATACTTTAAAATGCACATACACGCACAAAACCCCCTCTGACTTTTCCTAATCAAAGTAGAAATTGCTATTGACTCATAAATACAATATTAAAAAGATCACAAAAATTATTAATAGTTAAAAAGGAAATCCATGCACTATAGTAATCTAAGCATGAATGCAACATAAGAAACTCCCCAAAATCTCCAGTTCAGTGAGGCTTAATGGAGAGAGGAATCTGTATTTCTAGATTATCAGTAAATTCTCATATAGCAATATATAACTAGAGACACATTATATTCTCCAGAGTGACAGATGTTTTACTTTCTTATAGTGCTCTCTCATTAGTGATTTAATTCAGAAAAAAAATATGTTTTAAGACAGAATCACATAAAAAATGAAACTAGTTAGTCAAGGGAACATTCTTAAATGGTCTTTCTACTTTGACAGGTGGCTCTAACTAGGTAAAGCCAAAATTTGGACACCCTCTATATATCCAGAGATTTGAAATCTGAGCATGCGTCTTAATCCAAAACTGAGAGCAGATTTTCATAATAGCAAGGAATTCCTTTTTTAAAACTTAAACTCCAAAAAGACGTTATCATTTTAACTTTCTCATTCTGGTCTCTTCATGTCCACTTTCCTCTTCAAAACTGTGTTTGCTGCAGTCACTTTATTTTGAGATCTCCTTGAAGATTATCCTGAAATACCATTGACTGCTAAAAAGCTTGAGGTCGAGAGCCAGCAGGCAAGACAGCGGAGTAGGAGGACCCTAAGGTCACCTAGTCCTCTGGATACATCTAGATAACACTCACATCAGTGTAAATAACCCAGAAAATGACCCGAAAACTGGCAGAACAAACTCCACAACTAAAGGTAGAGAAGAGGCCATGTCAAAGTGTGTCGGAAGGGCAGGGACATGCTGGGGAGTTAAACAGACCATGGGCTGTCCACAGGAGGTCGGGAGCCACGCACATGGAGAAGAGAAACAGGGAGCCTAAGTGGGGAAGAGGAATTCCAATAACATTTGGTTTTGAAAACTAGAGGGGCCGAATTTCATTAGTTCTTAAAACCAGTAGGATTTAAAGCCTGGAATTTTAAAAATCAGCAGGCTCCATTCTGGGAGAACCTAGAAGGCAATAGGAATCTGAGTCTCCACCCTTAAAGAGACAGCAGGACAAACAGCCTGAGGATAAAGCAGCAGTTTAAAAAATGTCTTGAGGCGTATACTGGAGGAAGAGTTATTAACTAGTCACAGAGCCTGTCCCAGAGGGGCAGGGTTCCCTGAGGAATTTCCCCAGGAACAAAGGAGTCCACAGATGCCATTTCCTTCCCCGACTCCCCAGCATAAACAGGGGGTCACCTGCAGGAACGGGCAGGGCGTGGGAATTCACTATTAAACTTGCTTACACCAAGCCCTGCCCCACCACTGCCCTTTGGTGGGTCCACCCTTTCTAGTCATGCTGGCTTCTGTCCTGGGGCTGCAGGCCCCCTCCCTCAGTAGACCAAAACCTTGCCAAAACCTTATCTCTTGGCCCTCACACTTTGTGGAACTTTGGTCTTGGTGATGGTGGCAGCGGTGGGCCCCCTTCCACAAAAGACCAACATGCACCTTGTTAAAACTGGTCTACTAACAATAAGGGGACTAAATACTGCCCACAAGAAGCAGAGAGTCACTATAGTTGACTGGAATGAAGGAAAAAGTGACTAAGACCAAAGAGTAGGGCACACATGACACACGTAGGAAATACCCTGAAGTCCTAGGTTCTGGTCAAAAGGACACTGAACTGTAGGTCCCTACAGGACCTCTGCTTCATAAGGCAATTACTTTCAAGAGCAGGAGATATAGCTCACCTTCCTAACACACAAAAACAGACCGAGGGAGTGAGACAAAATGAAGACACTGAGGAATATGTCCCAAATGAAAGAACAGGACAAAACCACAGTAAGAAGCCTAAGTGAAATGGATATAATATGCTTGGTAGAGAATTTAAAGTAATGATCATGAAGATACTCACTGGGCTTGAGAAAAGAGTGGAGGACATCAGTGAGACCCTAAACAGATAAAACAAAAAAAAAAAAAAGAACCAATCTGAGATGAAGAACACAACAAATGAAATTAAAAATACAGTTGATGAAATCAGTAGGCTAGAGGAAGCAGAAAAAAGATTTAGCAACCTGGAGGACATAGTAATGGAAAGTAATCAAAATGAAAAGTTGAGAGAAAAATGAATTCTGCAAAGTGAGAATAGACTTGGGGAACTCAGCAACTCCATCAAACATAATAACATTTGCATTATAGGGATCCCAGAAGGGGAAGAGAAAGGGGCCAGAAAATTTATTCAAAGAAATAATAGTTGAAAACTTCCCTAATCTGGGAGAAGGAAAGAGGTACCCACATCCAGGAGATACACAGATTCCCCCCAACAAAATCAACCCCAGGAGGTCCACATCAAGACACATAGTAATAAAAATGGCAAAAGGTAGTGATAAAAAGAAAATTTAAAAGCAGCAAGAGTAGAGATGACAGCTAAGTACAAGGAAACCCCATAAGGCTATTACCAGATTTTTTTTTCTTTCGGAAGAAACTTTGCATGCCAAAAGGGAGTGGCATGATATATTCAAAGGAAAGGAAAAATCTGCAGCCAAGAATACTCTATCCAGCAAGGCTATCATTCAGAATAGAAGGACAGAAAAAGAGTTTCCCAGACAAAGAAAAACCAAAAGATTTTATGACCACTAGACCAGCTCTACAAGAAATGTTTCAACCTTTATGTTTATAAACATTTACATAACATTTAACATAACATGGGGAGACTCTGAGTTGAAAGAAAGACCATAAGTAAGAAAAAGAAAACTAGCACATAAGCAGTGAAAATGAGTATATCTGTAAAATCAATCAAGGGACTCATAAAATAAAAACTTGTAAAGTATGACAGTACATACTTAAAATGTGGGAAGGAGAGGAGAAAAAATGGGTTCAAACATAAGACTTCATATAGATTGCTATATGTAGAATATGTTATATATGAACCTAATGGTAACCAAAAATCAAAAATCAGTAATAGATATGAAAAAAAATAAAGAGAAACGAATCCAAGTATATCACTAAGAAAGTCAGCAAACCGTAAGAGAAGAGAGCAAAAGAAAAAAGAATCAGAGAACTACAAAACAAATAACAAAACAGCAATAGATACATATCTATCAATAATTACTTTGTAGTAAATGGACTAAGTGCTCCAATCAAAAGACATAGGGTGACAGAATGGATAGAAAACACAAGCCCTACTTATATACTGCCTATAGGAGACTCATTTCAGACCTAAAGACACATGCAGGTTGAAAGTGAGGGGATAGAGAAGCATTTATCCTGCAAATGGATGTGAAAAGAAAGCAGAGTTAGCAATCAGACAAAATACACTTTAAAACAAGGACTATAACAACAGACAAAGAAGGACACTATAGACAATCCAACAAGAAGATATAACAATTGTAAATATATATGCACCCAGCATTGAAGCATCCAAATATATAAAATGGTTAATGACAAACATAAACTAATTGAAAGTAATACAATAATAGTAAGGACTTGAACACCCCACTCATATCAATGGGTAGATCATCCAAATAGAAAATCAATGAAGAAATAATGGCTTTGAATGACACAGGACAGATGGATTTACTGCCAAAACATCCCATCCTAAAACAATAGAATACACATTCCTTTCATGTACACACAGAACCTTCTCCAGAATAGATCACATATTAGGCCATAAAACAGGCCTCAACAAATTCAAAAAGATTGAAGTCATACCATGCATCTTTTCTGACCACAATGCTATGAAACTAGAAATCAACCACAAGAAAAAGTCTGGAAAGAGCACAGATACATGAAGATTACATAACATGCTACTAAACAATGAATGGGTCAACCAGAAAATAAAAGAATTAAAAAAACACATGGAAACAAATGAAAATGAAAACACAAGTCTAAAACCTCTGGGATTCAGCAAAAGCAATCCTAAGAGGGAAGTTTATAGCAATAATGGCCTATCTCAAGAAGCAAGAAAAATAAGCAACCGAATTTTACACATAAAGAAGCTAGAAAAATAAAAACAAACAAAACTCAAATTCAGGAGAAGGAAATAATAAGATTAGAGCAAAAGTAAACGATAAAGAAATGAAAAAGAATCAAGAGTAGATTTATGATAACAGGAGCTATTTTTTGAAAACATCAGCAGAATTGATAAACCTTTAGCCAGACTTATGAAAGAAAGAAAGAAAGAAAGAAAGAAAGAAAGAAAGAAAGAAAGAAAGAAAGAAGGAAGGAAAGAAAGAAGGAAAGAAAGAAAGAGAGAGAAAGAAACAGAGAGAGAGAGAGGGAGGAAGGGAGGGAGGAAGGAAGAAGAGAACTCAAATAAAATCAGAAATGAAAAAGGAAAAATAACTAACAAAACTACAGAAATATAAAGGATGGTAAGAGAATATTATTAAGACTTTCATGCCAACAAATTGGACAACCTAGAAAAAATGGATAAATTTCTAGGAACAATATAACCTCCCAATAATGAAGCAGGAAGAAAGTAAAAATTTTTAACAAATCTATTACCAGCAATGAAATTGAATTAGTAAGCAAAAATCTCCCAGCAAACAGAAAGAAGTCCAGGACCAGACATTTTCACAGGAGAATTCTGCCAAGCATTTAAAGAAGTGTTAATATCTATTCTTTTCAAACGTTTCCAAAAAAGAGAAGAGGAAAGAGAATTTCCAAGTCCATTCTCTGAGGCCAGCAATATCCTGATACCAAAACCAGATAAAGGCACCACACAAAAAAGAGAACTACAGGCCATTATCTCTGATGAACATAGATGCAAAAATCCTCAACAAAATATTAGCAATCCAACAATAGATTAAAAACATTATTAACTATGATCAAGTGGGATTTCTTCCTGGGATGCAAGGGTGGTTCAATATTCACAAATCAATCAATGCGATACATTGTATCAGTAAGAGAAAGGATAAAGACCATAAGATCATTTCAATAGACCAAAAAATAGATTTCATAAGATCATTTCAATAGATTCAAAGAATGCATTTGACAAAGCACAGTTTCATTCATGATAAAAACTTTCAACATAGTTACATAGATCATTGGAACAGAACAGAAAGCCCAGACACAAATCTACAAATATATGGTCCAGTAATCTTTGACAAAGGAGGAAAGGATATACAATGGGAAAATGATAGCCTATTCAACAAATGGTGTTGGGAAAACTGGATACCAACATGCAAAAGAATGAAATTGGATAATTTTCTTACACCATACGGAAAAATAAAGTCAAAGTGGATAAAGACCTACATGTGAAAACTGAAACCATAAAAATCCTAGAAGAGAGTTTAGGCAGTAATTTATCTGACACTGGCTGTAACATCTTTCTAGATATGTCTCCTGAGGCAAAGGGGAAAAAAGCAAAATAAAGTATTGAGACTACATCAAAATAAAAAGCTTCTGAACAGCAAAGGAAACAATAAACAAAACTGAAACACAGTATACCAAATGGGAGAGGATATTTGCAAATGACATATTTGATAAAGGGTTCGTATCCAAAAGTTGTAAAGAACTGATACAATTCAACACCAATAAAAACACAAATAATCCAATTAAAACAGGCAGAAGACATGAACAGACATTTCTTTAAAAAATACATGCTGATGGAAAAGAGACACATGAAAGATGCTCAACATCGCTCATCATCAGGGAAGTGCAAATCAAAACCACAAAGAGATATCACCTCACATTTGTCAGAATGGCTAAAAGAAAAAACTCAAGAAATAATAAGTGTTGGTGGGGATGTGGAGAAAAAGGAATTCTCATATCCTGTTGGTGGGAAGGCAAGCTGGTGCAGCTACTGGGGAAGACAGTATGGAGGTTCTTCAAAAACTTAAAAATAGAACTACAATATGATCCATATGCACTCTGGATATCTACCCTAAGAAGACAAAAACACTAATTTGAAGGGATATATGCACCACTATGTTTTTTGCCGCATTATTTACAAAAGCCTAATTATGGAAGCAGCCCAAGTATCTATCAGTAGGTGGATGGACAAAAAATTGGTATATATCTAAGTATATATATTTATGTGTGTGTGTGTATGTGTTATAAATAAAAGTATATAAGGGAATATTATTCAGCCATAAAAAGATAATGAAATTTTGCCATTTGTGACAACATGGATGGATCTAGAGAGTATAATGCTAAGCAAAATAAACCAATCATAGAGAGACAAATATTGTATGATTTCATTCATATGTGGAATTTAAGAAACAAAACAAAGGGAAAAAAAGAGGAAGACAAACCAAAACAGACTCTTAAATGTAGAGAATGAACAGATGGTTGCCAGAGGGATAGTACATAGAAAGATGGGTATAATAAGTGATGGGAATTAAGAGTACACTTATCTTGATGAACACTGAGTAATATATGGAATTGTTGAACCACTATACTGTACACCAGACTAATATAGTACTGTATGTTACCTACACTGGAATTAAAAATTTTTAAATAAATAAAGTCTTAAAAAAGAATATATTATGCTTCGTTAAAACAAAATGCTTGAGATATATTACCAGATAACCTTAGATGTAGGTATCATGTCATTATTTGTGTGATGTTATTTGTTTCCTTCTTCCACATTTTTTTCAAAGATCACCCTAAGTTCTTAATTGCTACCTCTTCATGAAGCAGTAGGAGACTGTGAGCATACCACACAGAAGTGGTCACTCCCTCCTTTAAAACAGTGTTTAGATATGGTCTTAAAACACCTAACACTTATATTAGAAAAACATTAAATACTTTAGAGCAATGTATTACATTAGATAAAAATCTTACATTAGATAATTGTGAGGTCATAATCTCTCTAAATTCTAAGGCATTTGAGGATATTCTATTAAATTCTTCAGTTCATATGATTAACACAATACATTGGTATAGTAGATTATGATCTACTATGATGTTTATCTAACATTATAATGTTTATGAACATTTACTTAATGAAGAAATGAAATATATACATTTCTAACAACTATGAAAAAAAGCATGTTTTGTATGTGAATGTTGTTTTTAAGAGCTCCTTGTTTTCAACATCATGAAGCTGCCTTTATTCAGATAGATTTGTATCTCCTTTATCCATTTAATTATCAAAGTGACTAAATTTAATGTTAATATGCAATCTTCATACTTAAAACTGCATGGTATATATCAGAATGAGTATTTTGGATTATAATGATATTTGTTGTCAAGAAAGCTAAGAAAGATATGTTATGGAGAAAGATAAAGTAGGATGAAAACTAAGAGTCAAAAACTTCATCAGAATAGACTTGAATTAAACTTGGGCATACATTCTTTTATCTGAGTATATGGATATACATTTCCAATAAAATCACACCTGAATAATTTGTTTTAAACTGAGGTAAGACTACGAAAAAATTGACATATCTTGGAGTAACTGCTTTTCTAGCCCTAAAGTCTCAGTTCAATATCTTATGTCTCCTGAATGTCCTGATAGGTGCTGGTCCATCATGGAATGTCATAAAAACAGAAAATATTAATCAAGCACTTACCAGGCCTAGGACTATACAGAATGTTTATTACATGATCTCAGTTAATATGAGAAATAAAAGTCTGATATAGATACCGTTTAATCCACATCTTGTAGTTAGGGAAACTAAGGATAGAAGTCAGTAACTTATTCAAGGTTACATTTTTGTTAAGAGCTAGGGCTAATATTCATATTAAATCTTAGGTCAATGATCTTAACCACCATGATTTCATAAACTAAAAATCAGAGCAGAGGAAGCAAATTATTTTTATACAATAATTATTCCTTAAGCTTATTTTGACCTAAAGAATAGGATAATATAAAAAGTGAAATTTATACCATTTTTTAAAGATTTCTAGCCATGCTAGAAAACACTCCATTCTTCTTGAAAGAAACATGCCCACGTTTAGTGGCAACTTGCCCATGTGTTTCAATGATATTAATCATGTTTACAATCATGGACTCAATAATCAAATTTCCAAAAATAGGAAATTTGAGGGGTTGGCATTCCTTTTCTTAAAGGGCCAGACAATAAATATTTCAGGCTTGTGATCCACACAGTCTCTGTTGCAAAATTTTGTTTTTAAAATTTTTTAACGTCTATTTATTTTTGAGAGAGAGAGAAAGACAGAGCATGAGCAGGGGAGGGTCAGAGAGAAAGGGGGACACAGAATCCGAAGACAAGCTCCAGGCTCTGAGCTGGTTGTCAGCACAGAGCCTGACATGGGGCTTGAACCCATGAACCGCGAGTTCATGACCTGAGCTGAAGTCGGACGCTTAACCAACTGAGCCACCCAGGTGCCCCTCTGTTGCAAAATTTAATTCCACCATTGTAGCAGGAAAGGAACCATAGACAATGAAAAAGTAAATGCTCCTGACTATGTTCCAATAAAACTTCATTCACAAAATCTAGTGGCTGGCATGTGGGCTACAGTTCATGAATCCATGACTGTGTATGTATAAATACAATTACAATGAATTACATATATTTCAATGAAAATGAAAATATATATTCAATTACAATGAAAGGCCTCTCATATGACATATATGTGTGTGTATATATATGCAACTAACCAGTCATGTGCAAAATTTTACAAATAACTTTATAATAACTAAAAGATAAAATATGCAGCAATAAATTTATTAAGAGATGTATAAGATTTGCATACTGAAAACTATAAAGCAGAGCAAAAGAAAACTTCAAAAGACCTGAGCAAATGAAGAGCTATGCCACAAACATGGCTATTAAGACGGCAATTCTCTCCAAATTGATTTATGTGTTTAATCTCATCCAAAATCCTAAAAGAGTTATCATAAAGCTACAGTAATCAAGACAGTGTTGTATTGGCATACTGAAAGACAAATAAATCAATGGAATAGGCTACAGAATCCAAGAAATAGATTTCTAACTTACATAGTCAATTGATTTTTGACAAAACTGCCATAGAAAGTCAAAGGAAAAAGAAGTCTTTTTACCAAATGGTGCTGAAACAACTAGCTATCTGTGTGGAAACAGTGAAACCCAACCCTTAACTTACATCAATCACAAAAATTAGCTAAACATGGGTCATACACTACATGAAATAGCTAAAATTATTAGCCTTCTAGCCAAAAACATAAGGGAAAAAACTTTGTACTATTGGATTTAGCACGGATATCTAAAACAGGACATGAAAAGCACATACTATGAAAGAAAAAAAATTAATAAAATTTATGTCTTCAAGACCAAAAATTTTCAATTTTGAGAGACAAGTTACAAAAATAAAAAGACTAAACCATAAACTTGGGGGGAAATTTTTTTTTAAATGTTTTATTTATTTCTAGGAGAGAGAGAGAGACAGCGTGAGCAGGGGAGGGTCAGAGAGAGAGGGAGTCACAGACTGAAACAGGCTCCAGGCTCTGAGCTGGCAGTCAGCATAGAGCCCGACGCGGGGCTTGAACCCACGAACCGCGAGATCATGACCTAAGCAAAAGTCAGACGCTTAACCGACTAAGCCACCCAGGCGCCCAGAAAATTTTTTAAATATATATCGGAATAATAGGCTTGGCTCAGACTATTTAAAGAATTTTTTTTTAATTTTTTTTTAATGTTTATTTAATTTTGAGAGAGTGACACAGAGCGTGAGCAGGGGAGGGTCAGAGAGAGAGGGAGACACAGAATCTGAAACAGGCTCCAGGCTCTGGGCTGTCAGCACAGAGCCCGACGCGGGGCTCAAACCCACGAACCGCGATATCATGACCTGAGCCGAAGTCGGACGCTTAACCGACTGAGCCACCCAGGCGCCCCTATTTAAAGAATTTTTATACCACCCTAATAAGACAACCCAAATTTTTAAAAATGGACAAAAATTTCTGAATAGATATTTCACAAAAGAAGATATACAGATGGCAGATAAGTACATGAAAAACTTCTCAACATCATCAACAATCAGAAAAGTACAAATGAAATCAATTTCAAAGAAAGGTCTCACACGATCAGTACTCTGTCACCTCCTAAGCTCATGTCATCCTGCTTTGCCCCTTACTCACTCCATTAGAGCCACATCCATCTGACTTTCTTTTGAAGACACCAAGCACATTCTACCTCAGGACCTCTGTACTTGCTGTTCCTCTGTCTGGAATGTTCTATTCCTGGATAGCTCTCTTATATACTTCTTTTAGGTCACTGCTCAAATGTCAACTGAAAAGTGAGAGCTTCCCTCACCATTATATTTAAAATAAACTCCCTCTCTGTGCCCCTTTGCTGGAGGCCGACTCTGGAATGTCCAGGGGTCCCTGAAGGATGGACGGTGTTGGGGAGAGAGAGAGTGAGAGAGCCCAGGAGATTCTTTCTGATCACCAGGCAGGCATCTCTGCTCTGACTGGGGCTCAACATTATTTTATCATTAAGTAGTTGGGGGACGGCACAGAAGTGGCATTTGCCTTAGACAATGGTTTCTGATAACAAACTTCTTTGATATGTAAGAAATTTCCCAGAACATAGATATGTAGAAGACTCATGCATAACGTTTACAATAGTGATTGAGGTAGGGGATTTAGATGCCTATCCTATGTGGAAGGAAGGCGACTTTAGCATACCAGACAAAGTTTTCAGCATAAAAAGGGTAAAGTTACTTCTCTGTGGGCAGGGGTCAACAGCTTGTTTATTTAAGGTGGAAGTATCAAGAAAAAACAGGTCTTTCAGGGAACACCTCTGCTCTCATAATCACAAAAGAAGAAGTTCCTCAAAAGGTTCCTTCACAGGGAGCAATCAGCATATACAAGGCCAGAAAATGCTCTCAGCAGAAACAAATGGGTGGGGGTGGATATTTGCCCTTAACTCTAAATTAAGTCTCATGGCCAGACTCCGTTGTCTTTGATATGCAAGGTCCATAGGAAGAGGCTTTTTACAATCATCCACAGAGCTTTCATCTAAAATCTCTTTTGTAAAGGCAGGACTATGCTTTTCCTTATGAGGTTTCTGTGTTTGGAATATTGGTCTCATATGGAATAATGTGAGGCCTGGTCAATACCAGCAGCCTCATTTCCAACATGAGCCAGTAGTAGCAGAAAGAGATACCAGTTTTCGTTTCTCATGGCAGGAGCTGTGCAAACGCTACCATATCCTTGCTGTGACTGCCATCCAGTGAGGCCAGTGCGGGTCCCAGCACCCCTTCTCCAAACACTCCCATTCTTTGTTTTACTATTTATTTACTGTAAATATCTCACCATCTAACATATATTTGTTTGCATGATAATCTGACTGTAATCAGTCTATACTGTAATATAAGATCTATGAAAATAGGGACTCTATCCACATACATTTGTAATCTCCATGCATTTTCAAGTGTAAAAACCTGTTACTGTATAACTGGAAGATACTGCTGACCAACCTTGTGTTACAGAGTTTTCCATTTGTGAATTATTCTTACTAATGAGCATCAAAAACTGAAATAAAGAAAGTCACCCCAGTAATAGCACTTTGAAGTGCTTCTCATTCTTTTCATTAGTTTCATTTTGCCTGTTTGTGAAACATACTCTCATACGTTTATCTGTTAAGTATAAGGAGAACTCACAGTTCATTTTAATATCATGGATATGCACTTTAGAAACTGATTAAGTTACCTATATGCTTTGTATGTAATCATGTATATAAAATATTTATCTCAGTAACATCTTCCTTTAACTAAGAAAAATCACTTGATTTTATTTGAACTAATCATCAGCTATGATTCTTAAATTTTAAAATTCCACATTACTTTTCTTATATGAAAATGAACATAACAAAATAATCTTTCTGAAGCCAAATACAGTGATTCCAGCATAGCATGAAATAAATATCATGGTTCTTTGTTTTCCACCCACCTTTTAATCCATGTAGCTACCATTTACTGATTAGTCAGCAAACCCATTAATGTTCATACTGTATAGATCATTTATGAAATACTTTACATATTTCTTTGGGTTTTATGGAAACACAACTTTTCATAAGTTCTTCATACGTACTCTGAGAAATAACTGACAGTCTATCAGTGTCAAAATTTAAGATAATGCAGTAACATTTAAAAAATGGAAAGGAAACCCAAAAATCTCCACAAAGATGGAAATTTAGAAATATGGTAATCTGAGAGGCAAGGGGCCTAATTACTCTGCACAGTAACTATATTTATGTAATAATTTTAGTCTTTGTATTGGTGGAAAAAGGAGAAGTAACATTTCCCTCAAACTGGCCATGGATAAAATTCATGATCTGCCCCCAGCTTATGAAATTAACTTCCAATACATTTGCACATTGAGAATGCAAAACCAACTAATTTCCACCTGAAATTTCTTTCTATTTTGGCATTTCTGATAGCATTCCCGAGGACCTTCAAATAATTTAGAGTATGTGTAAGTTAGCATCCACACAAAGCTCTCTGATACTCAATCATTATTCTCTTCAGGGCCTATTAGTCTTACTTGAATTTGTCATATGTAGACTGCTAGACTAACATTTTCTTATTACAAATTCTCTTTTCACTCCTTTCAGTGAGCATAACCACCTGGTGACCTAGAGGGTTGATGTTGAACTTCTGTTTAATCCTTATCCTAATTAGGTAAAGCAGCTAAGCAACCGGAAACCTCTGCCCAACTCCCTTTAGAGGCTCCAATCAACCACACTGCAGGCCATTCCTAGTTTAGGAAGGAAGAATCCAATCTGAGATTCAAATGTGGTCTGACTCCATAGGTCCCAGAACTGCTTCTTAGCTTCTGAGTTGGCCTGCGTTCATATCTTTAAATAACAAACATTAAAAAAGGCTTTGGCACAGTTGTAGCAAGCCAAGATTTCCTAATCCGATGTTTTCTTACATCCAAAATAGTGAAGGCCTCTTCACTGGTACTTCATTCCACATAAGGGCATTTGAAGCATCCCACACAGAATAGTTCAAATTGCATGCAATTAAAGGAGAACATCATGTGTTTCAAATCATCTCCCAAAGGCTTTAAAGATTTGCCTCATAAGCAAGAGTATGTGTTCATGTGAATTAATCACTCACCTACATTGCACAATATGTTAGAACTAAATTTCTTTTCCTTTCCTCTCTTCTCCAAATTATTGCCTCCTCAAATATAAAAATGGAATCTTCTATATTTCCATGGCAAATAGAAACTACTGTAAAATACATATTTTCTATTACCTTTATCCTGGTTTCCTTACCAAGGCCGCACTGCTATTTAGGTAAATAACCGTCTATATCCAAAATAGACTTTTTGAGATCAGGGAGAAACACAGGAGTAGCTCTTACCTTATCATTGGCTGATTAGCATGTTTGTTAAGAAAGATGACTATCAAAAAGGCTCCTCTGGATCTCTGTTCTAAGGTCAGAAAGTATCATGACAAGATAACTTTAAGCAGTAAATAATTACACTAAAATAAAACTGCTATTAATACCTATATTCATACAGTCTTCAATTTAAAGACTTCTTTATAATTCATCATAATAAAAATGAAAGAAGGTTTTTGGAGCCAGAGTATAGCTCGTTGTTAAAATTAGGCCTTTATATTAACAAGCCAAATACCAGAAGGATTAATCTTTTGACAAACAGAGTCTACCTCAAAATTCTCATTTTCTTCTTTTTTATCACATACTCCTTGCTGAAAGAACCTACTTACTTATCTTTTCTTTCCTTCATCTTTATAGGTTCCCAATTCCCTCAAAGAACATCACAGAATAACCACAAAGCCTAAAGATATCCTTTTCTCTCAGTTAATGCTTGTTGCAGGTAGCTTGATTGTTCTTGCCTACCTGCACTGTCAATAGATTCACAGATTATTCTAGGTCTAGATGTGGGATTAGTATGCAGGAAAATTCTGCCATGCCTTTCACCAGGGAAAACTACTGAATACTTTAGAGTTCAATATGCATATGCATGACTGATATGTGCCAGTATGCTCATTTGAACATAAAGGTATCTCCTAATTATATGAGAACCCTCTAGTACTTTTCCATGCTTGGAAAAATTTCTGAGATACCCAGATTATGAAGGACATCCAAATTATGAGTTTTGTTTACAGCTGTCAGGTGGAATATCTGAAATAGTAACATATTTAATGGTAAGAACAAAAAATATTTTTGAATACTTCTAACTAATTCTCTGATGCCCTGATTGTTGAATGGTCAGCTCAGGACTCTACAATCCATAGAAAACCATGCTTCCTTGCTGTTAAGGATGCCTACTGTAAGACCTCTTGGCCTCAAAGAAGCACCTGCCTGTATAACCTGATGCCATAAATATCCTCTGGGTCTCAGAAGCAGTGATTTTCACATTGTTGTATGTGTTGGAATTACATGAGGTGCTTCATAGAATGTAGTTTTCTAGGCAGTCTGGGGAATATGCAATTTTTAATAAAACATTTCAGGTGATTCTGATGCAGGTAGCTTTTCAGAGCATGCTCGAAGGAGCACTGTACTTGAATATGCAAAAGATTTGCAGCAAGCAGCAGAAGGGATAACTCAAATTCACGAAAGGAGAAACACTAAGATAAAACTATCTCAAGAATCTCAGATCAGAGGAATATTCAGGACTTTATGTTAAAAGTATGCGTTACAAATATCTATTCAAGTGAAGTTGATGGCTCAAATGGACATTTTGGAGGGATCTCTGCCTACGTAAATTATTTGTGAACAGGCAAGTATTTATAATTCTTAGAAAGGTCAGAGATCCTACAGCAAATTCTTATGAAATCTTGGGGTTACGTTTCAAAATCCTTAGAGAAATAGAAGAATCACAATTGGTGTTAAATATGACAACAGTACTAACTACAGCATGAATTATAAAAATTATTTTTAATATGTGAGATACTGAAGAGCATAAATATATACACTTATTCAAACAAATTTGTACTCACATTTGGAAATTTAGACTATTTATTATTTAAAACAATGGCAAGTCCACATAACCTACAAATATCACCGATAGTTTTGTAACTCCAGGGTACAGCCTGCTTGCCATGAAAATGGAGCAAACCTACAGAATGATGTCAAAACCTCTTATGCTCCACTCAACAATCTCAGACATTAGGCACTAACATTAAAACATTTTTGCCTATGGAGGTGAAACACAAATTTGGCAGCAAAAGGTTACAAATTTGTCTTTCATTTAATGCAGTACAATTTAAAAGTTTCCAAGAAAGTTTGGAATCAAGAATCACAAGCTTGCCCTTAAATCTTCAGGTTTATTCTTCTCAGAAGTACCTCATATGGTCGTTCCCCCTAAATTCTTACCCCAAGGACAACATCTGTGACTCCACCTTCAACTGATTTCTAAATATAGCTCAACAGAATGTGTTACCTTAGTTTAACCTTGAACAAACCAGGGTGTGCTTGCAGGAACAGTCTAGCTTAAAAATTCAGGAATATACTCAGGCATTTACTGGGTTATCATCGGAAGAAAGCTGAAGACTCTGAGCTCATTATAGTAAAATGTTCTGAAAAATGCTCTCAAAGTATTTTTAACATTTATCTGTGGCAAAGCATTGCATAAACTATGACTAATTTAGAGGTCTTTCGGATATGAATTTTAAAATAATTGCATGCAGAAAGGTGTAAAATGAGAAGGGTCCAAGGTTATTTTTTTGTATATCTCAAGAGGAGCATTAGCTGATGATGACAAATAGATAATTAGAATCCTCAGCCTCAGAGTTGTGAAGAATTTTGTGATTTTGCAGGCATGGCCATGAAGCTCTTAAATAGACTCATTGTGAGTCACTACTCATAGCGTGGAAAGATCTGCAATGGTTAGAAAGGCTGAGAAGACAACTGTAAGCTAATTTTAATAGCTTTTGGTCAATGGCAGAAGATTGGAAGCATAAAGCCAACAATAAATCTTATTTTCCAATAAACAATTTTATCACTTTCAGAATTTCATAAATATTTAATTGCAATCCTCTCGCACACACATTCTGGTGGCTTAACAGAAGATAAATAAGAATATAATCATACATGGATACTTCTCCCAAATGAGCCTAATACAAACAACTAAAGAATCATCCTTCTCTTCTTGCTCAGTGAGTACAACATAAAATACCCTTTAATCAGTATTCTATTATTATTAATAACTCACGATTCCATGATAAAACACAAGAAAGAAAAATGTTATGCTGAGATTTTACAGTACTTTAAAAAAGGAAAAGTGTAGGGATGGAATAAAGAATTCCAAAACTAAACCTCCTTCATAAAATCAGAATTTATAAAGCAGAAGACAGTAGTGGAAGGACCCAGGATCCTTAAGGAGGTTTTGCATAGCAATATTCAGTAGAAGTGAGGTCTCCATAACACAGTGGGGACTCAGGACAAAAAGTCCAGCCTGCCACCTCTTTCTCACAAAGGATGCCTAAGTCTTTCCTTCTCAATTTCATCTATGAAAGATCAGCACATTACCTTTAAACAACTAGCCACCAAAGTGTGAAAAGCTGCTCTTTGTCTAGTCCAATCAGGATGGAGTTGCTTTTCAGGCATATCATGCTACTGTTTTCTGCATTGAGTGAAGAAACGATCAACGGCGTTTTTCAAGAGTAACTTTAAACAAGGTAGAGGAGAGCCATCCAGAAGACATAGAAGAATTTCTAATAAAAGCCATGATTGAAGAACTTCCACAAGAGGAGCATTTTACAACCACTCCGTTTGCAAACATTGCTTAGGTGATTTTAACAATGTTGTTACCAGTCCTGAAACTATGGCTCAGAAATAAAAACAACATGTAAGAGTAGGTTTTGGATGTTCTTATAATTTGCTTCTTTGTGAGCCATTATATTTCCACTGGCTCATCTACTAAATTTCCAGTTTTCCTAGCATGTCTCAGATTTATAAATTCTAAAACAAGTAGATAGAAATGTATGCATAAATTTTTTAACTTATACATGCATCAAACATGTATTAAGCACTACACATGCCAAGTGTGACATTCATAACCTCCAGATATAGGCCCTTATATTTGTTGTTAATGTAACACTAATATTTTAAATGAAATGACTGCTATCCTATTCCTTAACAAGGTTTGCAAACTAAGTTATAATAATGTGTCCTTGTTAAGTGATTGGATCCTTAATCAAATAGCTTATGACAGAAAATTTTAAAATATGCTCTGCAGCCCTAAAAAAGTTATAATACTAATAATGCAATAAACTGGCATGTGTTCTGAATAATTGAATTTTCCAGAAAACTGGTCATCAAATAAATAAATCAGTGCAGTAACTGTCCAGGGCAAAGATGATGATGATGATGATGATGATGATGATGGTGATTTATTTCTGGAACTTTTCTGAATATGAACAAATTTTCCAAACAATTTCCACATATTGTGAATAGTTTCAAATAAAATACCACATAAGTCCATGGTCCAGTGATAGTCTTTTAGTTTAGACTCTTAGTTTAAAATTGCACTGAAAGCATATTAATAGTTTTAAATATTCAAATCCAGTGGTCATTATACTTTCTGCTCCAAATCTTCCAAATTTTCAGTTTCTCTCATATTATGCTAATAAATGCCTTCAGTAAGAGTTCTACCTTATCTGGCTGCAAATTCCATTCTGCCTCTATCTCTGCCTTACTCTGGCTGCAGTATCAGTCATGACTGTACTAACAGTTCTGCAGAAGTCCGCCCTCCAGTCTACACCCCTCCCACTCTCATTCTCCTACGTTTATACCTTTCATGGATTTTCATAGTAAACTCAGTCTTCTGATGTTATTTCCCATATGATGTCCTCCATAATCTTTCTCAGCCTCATTAATTCTTTACCTCTCAATGCTTTCATAATCTTTTATTCATAGCACTTATATACTGAATATGATTAATTATATACTGTGCATCATCCCTGCTAGACTGAATTCACTGAAAATGAGAAATGCATCTTGTTCATTTTATGTCACCCAATCTAACAATGCTCTATCAAAACCCAAACCAAAAACAAACATCTAGGCATTTTAGTCACTAATTTCAAAGTTCAAGCTATAACACAATGACATTTGCAAGGCAATTCGTTGATTCCTTATACACAAGCAATAAAAATCAGAATACATATGTGCAGAAGCAGCGCCATTTTCTATAGAAGCACATGCCATTAAAAAAAAAGAAGAAGAAGAAAGAAAGAAATCAGGACACTTAGGTGGCCTAGTCAGTTAAGTGATTGGCTCTTGGTTTTGGCTCAGGTCATGGTCTCACAGTTTTTATGTTTAAGCTCTGCATTGGGCTCTGGGCTGACAGTGCAGAGCCTGCTTGGGATTCTCTCTGTCCCTTTCTTTCTGTCCTTCCCCTGCTTTCTCTCTCTCTCTCTGTCTCTCACTTAAAAATAAATAAATACTTTAAATTTATTTTTTAAAAATGAGGAAATAATATAACATTACCAGAATTCATGTACATAAAATCATAAAGCTTGACTTAAGGACCTGAATAAAAGGGGAAGTAACATGTTTTAATATTGAAAGCTTACATTTGGAAAGATGTTAATTCTTTAAAAATTAATTTGTAAATCCAATGCATATCAAGTCATAACTACAGCAGGATTTTAAATGGGGGTTGTCAGACCGATTCCAAAATTTATATTGAAGAAAAAATACATAAGATTTTGAACAAGAACAAGAGAAAACTTTTTCAAGCATAACACACTATAAAGGTAAATAAACTCTTTAGAAAAATATGGTATGAGCTCAGAAGAGAACAAAGAACCAATTAAACAGAATCAAATCAATTCCCTAATATATGACCATTTCCATTAAGATAAAAGATATCAATTCAAATGTATGAATAAGAAAGTCCTTTTAAATAAGATGGAAATAATTGGTTAAAAATGTATTAAAGTGAAAGAAAATGAGATTTCTATTCTATACACAAAAATTAATTGAGGAAGAGTTGAGTAGATAGATGTAAAAACAAAATAGTGATTAAAAGATGCAGTATTTTTGTAATCTTCATAGAAGTCCTTCTAAGTAAGACAGGACCAGAGAACTAGGAAATTATAAAAGGAATAACAAGACAAATTGAAAGTCTTCAAATGATGAAATACATCACAAAGTAAAAAAGAAAATTGACATAGTATTAAGAGACAATACTGTAAGAATGTATGCTACTAAAAGGATTAATATCCCAATACATCTAAAATATATAGGAAAATATAGTAGGAATTTACAGGGAAAAACATACAAGTACCAAATGTACTTATCCTTGTGTTACCAAAAGGTAAAGGAGTGAATTTAACGAGTACTGTAGCCACTCACATTTGCTACCAGAATGTCAAAAATTTAAAAGATGTATATGATTCATTGTCGTGGAGGGCTTGAGGGGATTGGGTCCTCTCATACATGGTTGATGGAGGGTTAAAATGGTAAAGCTTTTGGAATATAATTTTTAATATTTATCAAAGATTTTATCGTTTGTGAACCCAAAATTCCACTCACAGGTATTTACCCTATAGATAACTTTTGCTGCACACAACAAAAGACAGTTCAAGGATGCTCATGGCAGTCTTGATTATAATAGTGAAGAACTAGAAACAAACAATGGAATAAAGCCCCCAGACTAATTCTTATAAATGAATCAGAGAACAGAATGCATTTCTTTCTGTTCACATAAAAAAAAAAATTAAACTGTATGGAAATGTAAAAAAAAAAAAATAGCTGGGTCGATACACACCAAATATAAATAATTTTATCTGTGAGGAGGGTATGAAACAGTAGAAGAAAAATTTCACATTGTACCCCTCTTCTGTTTTAATCTTGTGCAGTTAGAATGCATTTATATGATTTTTATAGATTTAAAAAGAGTACCTAAGAATATGCTTACTAATCGCACAAGATAATAGTAGGCACGAAAGCTTATAGTTTGAATAATTAATAATTAATTACCAATTCATGTAACAAATATATACCAGCATTGTCTTGTACTAGAGACTAGCTAAGCAGTAGTAACACAAGGATAAGGCAAAGCCCTGTCTTCAAAGTAATCATCAGGGGCCCAGAAAGGGATTGAACCATAAAATGACAACTTCTATAATACAGGTCCATAGGATGTCAGCTTATTCTTACCAGAGAAGACAGATTTCAGGGATGGGCATGGGAGCGCAAGTGAACTTTTTTTTTTCTTTTTAGTTAATAGTAATATTTCCAACACATAACAGGCCACAGGAGTGGGAAGGCATTTGACATAATGGGCAGTCACTCTGACATGAGGTCATGGGTTCTGCTGTGCCAGTGTCTGCTGTTGAATCTCACCTCCACCCCTCACTTAAAAGCTGTGTGCCCTTTAGCTAAGTGACTTAACTCCTCTTAACCTCTATGCCTCAGCTATCATATGGCCATAGTAACCACATCCATTCCGAGGGTTTACTGAGAAGACTGAACAATGCCATTCATAAAGGCCTCCATATAGTACCTGGAACATACGTTTTATTAAATATTTGCTATTCTATTTGTTATCTTTAAAGAAGCCCAGAGAGCATGCTATGCTTAAAAAACTGAAAGAAGGTTGATACAGATGGGTAGCAAAACTACAAAACTTTTACTAGAAAATGGTGAAATATAACCTTTAACTCCAAGTAAGTGCTGGGCATTTGCCTATAGAAATCTGATTTTGTGTTTATTCACTTGCATACTAACAGGAAAATTATCTCATTATAAATAAAACAAATTTTAATATATATTCAATGGGATATGAATATTTTCCTGGTGAATGTGTATAAATGATAATGAAATTATTTACTTCAAATATTTAAGACTTCCAAAATTGGAATTGAAAGCAATGCTCTATCTTAGTCAACAAGGAATTTAATTTTTAGAAAAAAAAATTCATCCACCCAAATTAAATAAAGAATTTCATTAAAAAATAATTTTAATGCAGCTAAGTCAAAGATCTCTTCTTTGCATTTTCGTCTGCCCTCCTTCTTTTTGCTTCCTCACCATCATTTCAAACCCATAAGAATTCACATAACTACCATTTCAAACCACATCAGTCTTTCTATCTTGCTTGGCTTTTTCATTATGATAAATACTATTACTGCTGATATATATATATATGCACGTTGGGCTCTCCAGTCAGACTACCGGCACAAAACCCTGGTCCTGTTGATTACTAGCTGTGTGAGTTTGGCAAGTTACTTAATGTCTCTGAGCCTCAGTTTCTTTACCTATAAAATGGGAATAATAATATTAATAATAATAATACATACCTACATATGTCATAAGGTTGTGAGAATTAAACAAATTGCTATATGTACAACATTTAGAACAGTGTCTAGAACTTTACTAAGTATTTAATTAGTTGGTGGTATTAGTTCTCTTCTTGTCTCCAAACGTTTCCTTGTGTTGTTCATAACATAATTCTATTCCTGCTTCTCTCTCAACACAATGTTATATTATGTACTCTCTCTTAGTGGTTTTCTGCATTTTTTAAACTTCTATGTCATGGCACCTGGGTGGCTCGGTTGGTTAAGTGCCAGACTACTGATTTTGGCTCAGCTCATGATCTTGCAGTTTGTGAGACTGAGTCCCATGTCAGGCTCCGCGCCGACAGCATGGAGTTTGCTTGCGATTCTCTCTCTCCCTCTCTCTCTGCTCCTCCCTGACTCGTGAATGTGTGCTCGCACTCTCTCTCTCTCAAAATGAAGAAATAAAAGTCACGAAATAGAAGATTTAAACTTCTATGTCAAAATAATCTTTATGTCATACTCAATACTTTATTCAGAGTAGAGTAAAAGCTACATCTTAGTCACTATCTCTACACATTGCTATCTTGGTGGGCCTTCCTCTAACACTATTATTTCTCAATTTTTGCCCAATATATCAGATTATTAAAGTTAAAACTGTACTTGGATGTGAAACAATTTAAATATTAAAAGGACTGAGTTTACTTTACTATTTAATCTCAACATTGAGTACAGCTTTATAATCAACATTATCTTAAGTGAATAAATGTTTAATGACTGTTTGAAGGAATAACTCATTATAACATTATAAATTTAATTATGACACTAATGTAAATATTACTATAACTAGTACAACTAAAGGCTTCTGCTATAAGATTGATATACATTTTGTCCAGAACAGCTTAACTCTGTGGAATATTTATTTCTGTCTTACAGCACAAGCTTTCATAATGAATCACATTCAAAAAACATTAAAAAAAGATATATGAGTATATGTTAGGAAAAAAATTGCTGATGCTTGAAGGTATTTTCCATCAAAAATTAAATATGGCACAATGGTCATTTTGTAGAGTTCATTAATGAAATTGAGAAGGGATTATTAATCTCCAGTGTTAAATTGAATTTACAGTGAAAATTGATCAAGCTTCTCCTGACTCAGAAATACCCTGTGGCTACTATTGATCAAAAGTTAGGACCCTGATTATAATTCATATCCAAATACAAAAATGGGAGATAGAAATTATTCTTAAAAGTTTTCTTATCAAAACCTATTGTATTTAGCTTACTAGAGGAAGTCTTATGGGCATCAATTTTATTGTGAAGATCTGCTGGAAAACATACCTGGCCAGGCTGAAGGCATCGTCGATCAAACCTGCTCTGTTACTGACAGAGAGAACCTAGGAGGTCAACCAGAAAAGGAAAAAAAAAAAAATGGAATCACTTAGAATTAAAACAGCAGGTGTTCACATCTCAAAACATATCTTTGATGAGTAAATCCAGTTTACCTCATGGTTTCTGATTAATTGATCAATTAGTAGTCTCCAATTCCTTAAATCATAGTTGACTCTAAAATAGCCAGTTTGATTGATGTTCCCCAGCAACCAGCTTCCTTTGTCCAAAGTTATTCTGTGGTGCTCTGAAAACAGCATTTTTGGGGGGTAAAATGGATTTTAAATTTATGGGTTAAAATGATATGAAGTATATTTTCTAAATTGCAGATACTGTAGTACCAATAATTAAAAGAGAACACCGTCATAAATACCTAATTGAAATCTACTCTTTAATCAGTTCATCACTATATCTAGAATTCACTAGAAAACCTTTAGTTGGTTACTTATTATTACCTCAATTAATTGTTTTCTTATAATTAACATTTTTGTTCTTGATGAAAGCCCATTACCTACACACAATGTTCTTCTCAAGACAAATGTAACCAAGAAATCTACTACTGTATTCATGTGGCTTCTAGTTAGATCGTATATAAATTAGACTAGAATAAAAGACTTTAGGTGCATATTCTACTTATTTTATTCAGTAAGAAAGTGATTAAAACAACAGGGCTCATTTATTTTAAAGTCACTATTGTTCCTTGCCTTTTTTCTTGGGCTTTCTTGGAGGTACCAATAAATAACAGACTTTCCAGTGTCATCAATAATGTTGGAAAAAGGAACCTCATTTGTTTAAGAATCTAATATTTCTGTATATAATTAGAATAAAGATAATACATTCTGTTTATTGGAATCACTTTGGAAAACGGTAACTTGTTTATATTCCCTAGCTAATTCAATTAAAGTAAGCCAGTTAAAACAATCTATAACTTAAATATTTAACTCCTTCGAATATGGTACAGATAGTGAACTCTGTTCACTTTAATTTCAGCCTCTATTGACTTCACAGAAGCATAGTTTACAATTCTAATCATTTCATTGATGTCAGGACTCATGTTTCATAGCAGTTACATAATGTATTAAATTTACTTAAGGTTTGTAATTTATACACACACACGTGCGTGCACACACACACACACACCCCACACACATAATGGTCTATCTAATTTCTACAATGACTTTAAACCAGAAAATGCATTACCGAAGCCATTTGTGTCAGTTCTCAGTAAGATGGACAATCTCCAATTTTCACTTTGTTATCAAGGTTTTCACACATCAGCCTACAAAACAGGATTTTCTTTTCTCTTTCTTTTTTTGAAACACTGAATTTATATTCTCGCTCAAGTAGACACCACACAGGAAGAGGTTGTGGCCCCCAAATTATTGGCTGAACATTAGTGACTATTAATTGCTCAGGTCTGGAATGGGATGGGCTCATTAATCTAAAGCATGCTTTATTCTGCCAATTTTTATAAATGGACGGTAAAACCAAAAATGTATACTGAACAGAAAAATCTACTCTTTAATATTTCAAATAGCACTTCAGCTTTCCTTCCACCTTTATAAATAGCATCTGTTGGAACAGATAAAGAAATGAGTCTCAGACAGGTTAATTGAATTGTCCAAGAAAACTGGAAATGGTCCATCCCAGGTCTCCTGACTTTGGTGTCCTTTTTACTACATTATATTCAATTGATACAAGATGGTATAACACTTTTACTGTAATATGATATATACTTTTCACATTTTTATATTGATTTAAAAGGAAGGACATAATATTGGAAACAAGAATTAGAACAGGAGCAGGATAGTTAGATTTTTGTTTCACTTCTCCTAGACATAAATGTTTGAACTTAGGCCACTCATAATAATCTAAGGGCTGAGTAATAGAATTTAAGGTCTCTTCCAATTCTGTGGCTCAATGGAAGAAGGAACTATTTTCCTTAATTTGAAATTTTACCCAGCTTAATCTATGCTACTTAAAAAAATTAATCTATCAGATATTTCCTTAAAATGTTAATAGTTCCCCAACTTCCTGATACTTTGTTTTTGTATTTTTCAAAACTTTAATGTGCTTATCCACAAAATTCCTATGAAGCTTTAGAATGACACCCCATTTTACAGATATAAAAATAAAAAATAATTAACAAAAGATAATGAAATTTTTAAAAACTAAACCTTATGAAGAGAGATTTCAATTAATCATGTCAGAATTCAGTGGAAGAAAATAGATTGAAATACTGATGATATTGTTTCTCTTAAGTAATCATAACTCTGTCTTCAAGAATACTAAGATTTTATAATAACACATATTTAAATTGTGATTAAATTCATGGGTTAAGAGCAAATTTGATCATTTTCACCTAAAGAGTGGTTATTTTTTTAAATAATTACAGTATTAAACAAGTTAAAAAAATAATCAAGTTTAATACATAAATATGTAATTTAGGTTTTTACAATTCTAAAACAGTCATGGATTCCTATGATATTAATCTAATTTTTAAAGTTATCTCTTGTTCACATTTTAGATAACTGACACAATTAAACCTCATGTGATACACTTGGCTCTAAATGGGTGACAGATGAGGCCCCTGGGTGGCTCAGTAGGTTAAGCGTCCGACCTCGGCTCAGGTCATGATCTCATGGTTCGTGGGTTCAAGCCCACGTGTTGTGCTCTGTGCTGACGGCTAGCTCAGAGCCTGGAGCCTGTTTCAGATTTTTTTATCTTCCTCTCTCTCTGATCCTCCCCTGCTCTCTCTCTCTCTCAGAAATAAATAAAACATTAAAATAAATAAATAAATAGCTGACAGTTATTAGGAGGGCACTGGTTGTGATAAGCACTGGGTATGGTATATAACTGATGAATCATTAAATTCTACCCCTGAAACTAATACACTATATGTTAACTAATTGCACTTAAATAAAAACTTGAAAGTACAAAAAATTTAAAACATTAAAAAATAAACTTATTGAATTCAACAACTTATAGGTAGAAGAGAGACAAATTAAAATACAAAAACAGTCCCTACACCTTTTGTGTCATTTGATAAGAATAAAAAAGGCAGGCATCTATTGTTATTAAGTATGCTATTATTAAATTGATAACTAAAACCTGAAGGTTATTACTGTTCATGAACATTTTTATGCCTTTGTTATAAATGAAATCTTGGGGGAAATGATTCCCTGAAAGATTCTGTAATAGATTTTTAAATGTCTTTTTCATTCTAGTTAATTATATCTTTAAAATGTTCTTCAAATTAACTAATGGCAAGCAATGAATTTTAAAGAGATCTTTCCCAATGGCCTAATGAGGTGTGTATGGTATGTGACGAGTACCAAAATAAAAAGTATGGAAATTATATTTGAATGTTAGTAATAACAATCTAGAATTATATTTAGAATGTATTCAAAGTGGCACAAAATTTAGATTATATCAAGGCACAGAGGAGTTGGAATTTTATAGTATTCTGTTTTTATATTCTATACTTTCAGAATAAAAAGAGGAATATTAAGCTTTTCTACTCAGTTTTGGCTAGTTACAGAAAAATCAGAAGTTAAACCAAATAAAATGGCAACCAAAGTAACAAGGGTATCAATATAAAACAAACTCGGGTATAGTAACACATAGTGCCTCTCATTGGACTTGTGTGAGAACTGAGTTAGAAAATGCTCTGTAGAACCTATAAAGAACCATGTGTGTGAACACAGAGGCAACGTGTTGAGTAACTGGCACATCAGCTAAGCAACCTTAAAATTTAAGTTTTAAATTCTTACGTGTGTGTGTGTGTGCACACTTGTAGTTTAGAGGGAATAAGTTTAGAAAAGAAAACCAAGCTCCTAAGACAATTTGGGCACGTTATTTCTCAAGCCTTAACTTCCTTATTTGTAAAATAGGGATAAAAATAACTCATTCTAAAGGCTTGTGAGTCTTATATAAACCAATGATTAAGGCAAGCACTACATCATTATACTATTTTTAATGTTTACTTGTAATTTCAGCATCAATTTCCCTTTTATGTTGAATCTTTTCTAACATTTGGCATTAAATTTATTTCCTTCTATTATATATTAACTGTCAATCAATATCCAAGGTGCTACATTTATAAATGTCTATATTCTCAGTGTTTCAACAGTAAAATTAAAAGAGATAAATCCTTTACCTGCTTTCAATAATTTAAAATTTGGTCTTAAAACTATTTTTAGGATAAAATGAACTATGCCTTAACTTGGAATCAATTAGATAATCACCTAAAGGGTTTAAAAAGTTGATGTGTCAAGAGTATATGATGTTTCAAATCAAATATATACAGTAACTATTTACCAATGACTGTGACTTAGTACCTCCTGAGATCAAACCTATGTTACTGACAATGAAAAATATTAAGTCATTGACCATATTGTCATAATTAAAAGGTGGACTTTTAAGATGCATGCTGATAAGAATTGACCAAAAGAGTTTCTTAATGTTTTTATGGAAAAACATTAGTATTGATATTATTATTGATACTAGTTGACTATATTTTGAAAAACAAGAGAGAGAGAAGTCATAACATATAAACGGAGACAAGAGTTAACAATCCTCCCTCCCAATTTGTACATTGTGTCAGTTTTTATTTGTCATCAGAATAAAGGACTTTAAGACAAAACTAAATATAGTCAGAATGAGACTGAACAGGGAAAACAGAATGGTTGATTTTTCTTTTAGGTCCCGCTTGGAAGCTTCTTCCAGATTTATATATTTATAAAGTTTTCAAGGAATATTTACTTGAGATGGGCATTCCCCACAAAGGTGTGAGGATTTCTTTTCTTTTTTTTTTAATATAGTTTATTGTCAAGTTGGTTTCCATATAACACCCAGTGCTCATCCCAACAAGTGCCCTCCTCCATGACCATCACCCTTTTTCCCCTCTCCCCTACTCCCCATCAACTTTGTTTGTTCTCAGTATTTAAGAGTCCCTTATGGGTGTGAGCATTTCAATTGGGACAATGTTTCATCAACGAGAAGACTCTACTATGATTTAATGAAAACTGACACATCATACTCTGTAGGTTGCATACTGCAACTTTGGGGTGAGGAATGTGCCATCAGTATGAGAGTAAATGTAAATATCATCTCCCAGAGTTATGCAGTGCACACACTATGTAGTATGTGTAAAGCCATGTGTATTAATATAGGTGACATTTTAGACAAATGTATGCTTTGAAACATCATGTTGTTATTATTTCTGATTAATAATGAAAGACTGTAAGTGGAAACAACTTCTCAAATTCACATGTTGTTATTGGTCAAGAAAATCTGTGACCCTATTCTGGGTATTCTGTGTGAAACAAAGAGGATACTATGAATGACAGCATGCAAATAACTGGGGAGTTAGGGGCAACAGACCTGGGGAAAGTATTCAAGAATGATCAGACTTGCCCTGAATTCCTACACTGCCTAAAAGTGAAGTTTTGGTCTGATCTTGACATTTGATCAGTATCTCTGCACTCTTACAATTGTCTCATCTCCATTGGACCTTCCAATGAGAAATGTTTTACTTGGTTTCTGAAAACTATTCTATCTCATGTCCCTAGCAATCCTATGAAGGGATGACTTTATTCTAACAGTTAAATCATTAGGTTAATGACTCACTGTTTTCACTCATCATTTCACAACAAATTATGTAGGTAGATAAAACAACTACATGAAAGTATAAAAGAAGTAAGATGATAAATAATATAGTAAGTGTGAATTCAGAATCATGGTATGAATGCTAAGTCTAAGAAATGAATAGAATAGAATAAGCAATTTAAAAAGAAAAACACCAAAATTTAAAATATTTCAATTAATCACTACCATACTTATGAATTTTTTACACATGATGTATATAAATAAAATTACATATTTTCACAATATGTGATTTTGTGTTAAAAATATAATAACATGAAAATTTGAATAAAAATTCAACTGGAAATATAGGCATTTATATTTCTGGTATGTAGATTAGATTTTGGTATAGAACTTTTCCTGGTATGTATGTATTTTGAGCACTTACATATCCCTTATAATAGCAAGTCTGTGGGGGCAGAAACAATGTTTACTTTGTTATTTATTTATTTAATTATTTATACCTCACTTACTGCAAAAAAAAAAAAAAAGATTTGTGGCTCCTTATACAGTGGTTATGAAATCAATTAGCAGAACACAAAGGAGTAAGAAAAACAAAGTGTGGACATACTTGATCATTTAAATCTAAATGAAATGTTGCATAAATGATAATAATTGGCTTTTTCTTCAATTCAATAGAAAACAGAAATTAAAGAGACCTGTTTCACATCTAGCATGAAGGATTTAGATTGGATTCAAGAAATAGCTTTTTGGCAGTGAATTGAAATAGGTTACCACCTTATTGGAAGGTATTTAGAAACAGAATAGAATCTCATCTTTCTCTGCTCCTTGAGAGTTAACCCTACTTTAGAGGGTGCTTTGATGACCTACCAAGGCCCCTCCTTTCTGTCCATATAAATATCTAATTTTGGAGTATATCACCTTGCCATTCTTTAAAAAGCCAGTGTCGGTAAAGACAAGATAGCAGAAAAATGGAATTGAAAATGTGGCTGGTGTTCCATTATTTGGCATACTATTCTATTGGGAGTTATTATTATAATGCAATTACATTTGGGATTATAAAATGATAGAGTTTAAGACAGCTAAAATTAGTATTACAAATACTTGGTTTTAAATTTTCTCTTTACCATCAATGACACAAAGAAATTTAATAATTATATAGGCAGGTTAAAACAAGACTATGTACAAATTATTCTATGTATTTAATTTTATAAAGGTGATTATCATTCTTCTATATTCTCTAATTCATCTTTATTCACATTTTTATAACAGCTGAAACCAGAGGTTAAGTTGCTAAACAATTATCTGAAACCAAATAGTTCCTGAGGGGAGAATATATATTTTACCTGTTTTGTTAGACACCCAAATAATTGCTTCTGAAGACACATGGCTTCTATTTCCTACCACAATAGTTAATGGAATCTGCCACAGGTAACTGAAAAATAAAATAGAAACTTTAAGAATAAAAAAGGTTATAACAAATAAACAAACAACATTAGTTGTGCATCTTCTGCATGGTTTCTATTATTCTCTTTAGGGGAATTAAAAAAAATTCCCCAGTTACAAAAGTCAGGAAGAAGTCAAAAAGATGAATTCACTTCTTCAAAGCCACTACACAGACTTAACCTGTGTTGAGTTTTTTAATTTCAATACAAAAGGGGGGTTTTCAACAAAACAATTTATCTTGCAGAAACATAATTTGCATTTTGCATTAGGAATAAAAATTAGCTAAAATCGATAAGAGCCCACTGTATATTGATTAAAATCTCTAAGCAACTCCTTTCTCTTCATTTCTATATTAAATTAATACACATTTCAGTGACTTCATGCATTTACCTTTCAACACTATCCTTATTTATTCAGATAACTATCCTAAAAAGTACTATTATTACATTTTACAAAAAGGTTAATTAATATAGCATACTCAAAGTTACTCTGCAAAGTAAGAATGAAAAAAACAAAACTAGTCAGATGTCCCTAAAATCCAGGTCAATACAAAGAACACTGTCGGGTACATTTAATGCTCTGTTTTCTGAAATGAAATTTCCGAATTGATGTGTAAAATCATCAACCAATGTGCAGGGATCAGTCATGAGTCTCAGCCATTAAGAGAAGAATTTTCTGGAATTTGACTTTTTTTTTTTAATTATTTTTNCGACTAAGCCACCCAGGCGCCCCAGGATAGTCTTAAAATAAGTTCAGTGATTACACTTTGTTTCTTTTCCTGAAATATAGCCAGATTATGTTGACCTATCATTGCATCATTAAGAACAGGGGCAGCCAACAATGTCTAGTATGTGAAAAATATTGATGATTTTATGGAAGAGATACTAAATGAGCTCTGTAATTGGGAGAGTGAACAGAGAATTGAGAAGTTTTCAGGAACTATATCCAGGGTTATATAATTTTAAAATATAATGAATATGTTGGGGAGATGGGAAGAGAGGGCATCTCCTCTCATTCTGTCATATGGAATTTGATTATTTTATCATTTCATGTTTCAATTTTACAATAAACATAATTCAGTAATAGTAAAAAAAATCTAAATAGAAGATTGGAAGAAATTCATAATTTTATACCAATTGCCATCTTTAATGTGAAGAGTTAATGTGTTTAAAATTTAAAAATTTTAAAGTATATGCTGTATTTAGTCAGAGAAACATCTTTGAATGCCAACTATATGGAGACACTATGCTGTACTACAATGGAATCTACACAGTTGGTCAGGAAATAAGCAACCTATAGTAGCCAAACATATTGTTTTCAAAGTACAAGTAAATGAACACAATGCATGTAAGCATTTTATCAAATACCTCCAACGTTGTAATTAATACTAAGAATATGGCAAATATTTAATAATGGTATTACTCTGAGGAAGACAAAGAAAATCGATATATATTTCTTCAACAGCAGATCTCTAAAAATAATGACTCTTTTTTGATTAATTGAAAGCATTAGTTAAGAGAAAATAATGCATCTGATTCCCAAAGTAAACAATGAGCTCATATTTGTGTACCTAAGATCTTAAAAAGCCTAGAAATGGAATGCATTCCATAAATTGCTGTTGAATTGGATCAAATGGAATTAGACCAAAGTAAAATAAAAGGGGCCAAATCAGTCTGTGGGCAAGACCGAGATTAATTTTATGAACTTGACTTTTTGGTACATATCTTGCACATGGAGTGCAATTTAGTAGGGTCAACTAAATTGTGAAGCCAAATAAGTATCAGTTAAAGGGCAAGAAATATATAAAACTGAGGATGTTTGAAAATTCTCAAGGATAAATATATCTTTCTTAAGCATGATCGTGGA
Organism: Crocuta crocuta; assembly: GCF_008692635.1. Classification (NCBI taxonomy): domain Eukaryota; kingdom Metazoa; phylum Chordata; class Mammalia; order Carnivora; family Hyaenidae; genus Crocuta; species Crocuta crocuta. The sequence goes on from NW_027531999.1 coordinate 1,454,364, forward strand.
CTGTCAATGAAATACTATTTTCCCTTAATATAAAAAAATATAATTTTGCATCTAGTTAAACTGTATTCTTTGAAATAGTGAAGCTAAAAATTATGATAAAATTTCTATGGCATGCTTCAATATTTGAATTTTAGCAAAAGTGTCTAATGTACAAAAAAAGAGATTCATATCAATACCTGCATGTTGTTTACAGTCAATGGCATGTACACATAGGAAACTTCTTAAATGGCACATAGCTATTCAGATGCAAAAGAGTTAACTCTAAGATTTTGGGATACAAATATTGGGGCATTTTGTAAAACTTTTGAAATAGCCTTCTATATTTTTCCTAAGAATGTTTTGCCTTCTGTGTGTCTGTGTGTATATATATGTGTATATGATTGAATATTCATATAGTGAAAATCTATACAGTGTTCCAGAAACAAAATAAAAATTACAAATTACCAAGAATATCTAAAATTTGTATTCATTTCTGAATTGCTATGTGATCAATCCTACATGTTATTTTTCATAACTTTCCAAACAACACATATTTGATCTTTTCACAAATTTCATTTCAAAAATCAAAGAAAGTGTGGCAATTATGGTGCTGTACAGTTACAACTTAAAAGGGTGGAAGACACTAAACATTGTTGAGTGAAATGTGGCGTGCTTTAAAGAAAATCTTAGCCTTCAGTGGGTTATGTTTGAAAAAAGATTAGAAAAAAGAATTTGTGAAATTCATTTGTGTTCCAGGCACCTAAGTTTTCATCTCAGCCATCTCATTTTTTGAGATGTTAAGCAGAAAAATAACAAAAACAAGAATATACACAAAATGCATTTCAACAGACCTCAAAGATATTTTTTCTTTAATAGTTCCTGGGACTATCTCTCTTCATAGTTCACATTTTTATAATAAAGCAATATTTATCCTCATAATCATGTTAAGGTACACAATAATAGGTACTTATTTTAGCTTGAGAGAGAAATCTTTTTTAAAAGTGGTACCAAGATTTGAGAAGCATTAATGTAGACTCCATAAACCCTTGAGAAGTTGCTGACATTGGGTCAATAGCAAAAGGATAATACAACTTTGGAGGCAAATATAATTCTCTGTAGCACAGGACTCTGAGCAGCTCCATAAGTATATGAAGGAGATATTACTTAACACTGCAATATATTAACTTCATAAAGAAAAAAAAAATTCAGAACTCCCAAAGTCCCTAAATTCAAGCAAATATTTAATTCACTTTTATATATCATCAAACTTTATGCAATTCTTAGTTATCTAAAGACCTTTCTATGCTACAATACAGTGACTACATATGACAAATAGAATTACCATTACATTAAAAGTGTTTTGGGGTATGCTGTAGTAATGTTCTAGTATCCTTTAAAAAATTCAAGACAAAGAATTCACTATACTGACTCAGAAAATATCCACAATTCATGGGGTTTCTTGTATCTTTACTGGATCAACAGCTTGCATTGTATAAGAAGGATCTAGGTAGGCTACATACAAAAGACAGATAGAATTGGTATTGAAGTTCTGACCACAAGGCTAGGGTAAATAAAATGACCAAGACTACACAATTGAATACTAAATTTTTAACTGCAACCTCTATTATTTCAAAATAGATAGAAAATAATTTTGGAGATTAAAGGGACTCCATATATTATCTTACTCTTAATATTTTATATGCCAAGTTCTCAGGGTTCAAAATTATCCATATGATGTTGTAACTCTAGCCAAAGCAAAGCTCTATGGATGTTACATATGCTTATACAGACTGAGAGAAAGCCTTCCTTTAAAGAGTCAGACTCATGGCTGATACATCTGATGCATGTTATAGGCTGACAGAGCATTTTTGTACAAAATTTGTTCTGTCATTTGCCGGTCCTTTATGTTTTTCTGCATCAGTGATGTTTGTGTCAGACTGATCATTCTCAAAGGCATGGCCCAAATCTCTCTAACTTTGCCACAGTCAAGTAGTTTTTATGTACTTCCTGGCAAGGCCAGGGTTGATGCCTAAGCAGGTTTAGCCTGGAGCCAGAGGCTGGAGGATCAGAAGAAGCATTTGGCAGCTGTGTGGAATCCAGGCTGAGTAAAGAAGCCGTGACAGAGTCCGGCCCTGACCCTGTGGCAGAGTAACACTGGACTGAAACAGATGGGCTGTAAGGGCAGTCGATTGAAGGCCAAAATATATACTGACCAGGAGATTTAAGACAATGCTTTCCTGAATTTCCTGAATGGCATTCCAAATTTAGTCACCAGAAAACATTCATGAATTTCTCAATCATGTCTATGTATAGCCCATCTTTGAACTAACCTGCTTGGGAATGATTTCTATTCCTTTTGGAGATTAACACAAAACCAAAAACAAAAAATAATTCTTGCTTCATAGAGACTAGATACCGGTGGATGATAAAATCAGGATTCTAAGATCCCAATGTAATGGAAGACAGAATAACTAACCTAATCCAAACACTCCACTTTGTTTATTAATTTTAAACCCCACTGTCCTCTCCCCCTTCAGTCTTTTCTCAGGGTACCTTTTAAAAAATAAAATGAGCTGATTTAAGTTCTATTATCTTTCCTTGGCTCAGTTTTTAATAAGACACAAAGCAGTAAGGAAATACAAAGTGGTAAAGAAAGCAGCACTGTGTGCCGGTTTCAGTAATTAAATAAGAATTTCAAAAGAAGGTTTAACAACAAATAAAAATTCTACTATGTTGTGTGCTTACTGGTTTTAAACACTGAAAATGAGGGAAGAGAACATATTTTGATGCTAAGTAGCATTGATACTTAGACCACTTAAAAATGAATCTAGTTTGAGTTCCTTCACCTCAGACACTAGTTAGTCTGGTTGTGGTTTTTAGTTTGTTTTAATTAGTCTTTCTGGATAGTTAGTTTCTATTCCCATCTATTTTAGAAATCTCAATTTGCTCAATTCCATTTAATTGACTTCAATGCATCTTAACTTCCCTGAGTTTTAGTCAACGAACATTTACAGGGAAAAGTAAGAAATCACATATTTTTCTAAATCACCATAATAATTTAAACTCTGTCTTCTTAAGCAAAATAACTTTGGTATGGTGTCACTTTGATGGTTAAAATATCTGGAAATGAGAGTAAAAGAGGAATCAAAATGAAAACACCATATGTAAATAAAGAAATGAAAACTATATTTCACTTACATTTTATAATTGTGTTAGGCAATCCTTTATAAAATGTTAAGAATGCAAAGTGAAAAATACGAATAAAAGCAATTGTTTTTTCATGTAAAGGATTGTTGTACCTGTTATTTTGAAGTTCAAGTGCTTTAGTTTTAGCGCTGATGTCATAAATAAAATGTTGCTGGGTAATGATTATTCTATTTTCTGCTGTTGTATTTCCCAGGATGGTGATAACAGGATAACCCATCTGGAGTGTCCACTGGTCCATTACTTCTTGTATATTTACATATTTTCCATTCCTTTTTAAAGCCTTTATAACCAAAATTGTATAAATTAGTTTTATAAACATGAATTATAAACATAATTAACATTAAGCCATTTTTATTTTTACCTTTATGATTTACTTAAGTTTGAAAACATGTAAAATCAGTGAAGCTAATATAATGTGTTATTAAAATTAATCTTCTTGCCTTAAGTTAAGCTTCATGCATACAGATAGAAATGAAAGCTTTATTAACATTAGTTTTTACTTAATGGAAAATAAAACATAGTTTATTGTTAAAACAAGTACTTGCAGCATCATTAAGTATCTCCAATATGTCTAGTATCAAACTTAAATATTTGTTATTTACTTATAGAAAAAAACTACTTTAACATCAATATTTCTCTCAAACACGAGTGCCTGACACCATATTAATGTTATGTTTCAGAAATACTGTCTTGCTTGAAAGTAGGCAAGGTACTTTTTATTACCATTTATAGTTTAAGTAATTTTAAACTCCGTTATTTTTATAATATAATATATCAAAATTAAAACAATTAAGCAATATGAGGAAAAGGGAAATATAAAAGGAAAAACAATTGTCAGTTCCAATAAAAGTTATGAATGGTTTATAAACTCAATTCAAATATTCAAGAAGAGATTTTAATATTTGAGCTTCCTATACTTTACCTCTGATAGTGTATTCCAGAGATCATTTCTGGCTGCATTGCCATACTTATGAATGGTTAAATAATCCTACAAAGAATATAAAATTGTAATTACAATTCAAAGGCTAAGCAGTTTCCAGTAAACACACTTATTTCTCAATTCAATTAACCATTTCTATTTGTTAGAATTACATTAGTACAAAGACAAGGAGAAATGCATGGGGAACGAAGAATCTCATTTTAAAATATCCCAAAGAGATTTAACTATAACATACCTCTTTATTAAGTCACCAAGCAATACTGCCACCTTAAAAATTATCTTCATAGCCATAATCCCTTCTTATGGATTCCCAGGGTTGAAGACCTTCCTCTGATTTAACAAATCAACCTCAGGCAATTTTAAAGAAACTACCTCTGCAGTGAAATATTTAGAAGACCCTTCCCCATCAGGCCTTCCTGTTGAAATGCTGGCGGGTGGGGGGGCAGGGAAGAACTGTCTTATGGAAAAGAAAAAAGAGCAACAGAAACCTGACTGATACACGCTGATGTGAGGATGAATTGCTTTGCCAAAAGAGTGATGACTGTCTCCCAAACCTATCCAACTCCCTAGTCTCTCTGCAAAGGGCAGGATGTCTCATACAAAAAAAAGATACACACTTATTTCCATGAGTTTGAATATATATTAATATTTAATAAGAAATAGTCAATCCTACACTTAATATTTTTGAGCGTAGAGCTTCCCATTTCCCTGTTTCCATCATTAGTAGTTCAATCTACACACTTTCTATCTACTTCATGCCTATTTCCTTCTATGAAGCATGGTTTATGTCACTGTGAATATGTTTTTTAGTTATGGCTAATTGGCGTTATTCATTTCCTGAATCCAAAGCTGAAAAAACTGAATAGAAAATAGTATTTTATATTAAAAAACAGAGTCCCGTCCATTAGAAATTCCATCATCTCTACAACATGTAGGCAGTAGACAAAATCCTAATTTACATCACAGTACTGAAAATGAAAAAAAAAACTTGCTGACTCTTTTCAGTACTTTACATAGAGTGGAATACTTTGGGGATAATTAAACTTGGGGAAGAAATTTTTCTGAAATACAAATTGTAGCACCTGTGACAGATTCAGCTTTGTTGGCAACTCGCAGCACAGCAAATGGCAACTCCCACTTAATCAGACTCTAAAGACGCAGTGCCCAACACGAACGTAGCAACCACAAATCCAGCACTGCCATCAGGTGTTATGAATAACTTTACGGAAAAAAATGCAACCCTGAGTAACCAATCTGAATTCCCCCTTTGCTTTGAATATGCCATACGAATCATTTTCCATTAGAAGTCAGGGACCAGGATTTAGATAAATTATTTGAGATTTAACTGTCAGAACTATCTCTTATGCTTTTTCAGCAGTTACATGAATAAATTTGGGAACAATGGGAATTATGAAGCTTAAATTTGAGTTTTATCTTAGTGATGCAATAATAAAATGTATCAAAATAGAATTATTTATTTCTTGGATTCAGTTTATGGAGTGCTGGTAGGATAATCCCAAAGAGGAAACAAAGGAATTACGCCATGGACCTTGAAAGGTCCAATGCATAACTACAAGATTCTCTTCACAGACACACCAACTATTCATGTTACGAGTTGACCTTGGCTCAATAGCAATCATCAACTCAAGTTCTTGGTTCCCTCCCCAATTCAGAATAAAGCTCAAATTTACATTTCAAGCAGGCTGAAATGGCAATTATCCAGCCTTCTGGAAGCAGCTCTGACTTGCTTGCCTCAGAATTCAGGGCAGAAAGTGTCTTCCTGGATTCTCACCACTCCCAATCTTCAGGTGTTCCTGGAATTCTAAATACGACAACTCTTTTTTTCCAAATAAAACAAAACAGAAAACCCCAAGTGTTTTCCTTAGTTATTGCAGCCTTCCTCTTGCATATTTGTATTTTAAATTAAGGAAAATTTGGAAATTAAGGAAAATAGTCATATTTTAAATTAAGGAAATCTTGTTTTGCCCTTGTCAAATTACAAAGACAGTTACAGAACCATAAATGTGTAGTTTTTTTTTATGATCAATCATTTATTTATTAATTCATTCCACAAAATGTAAGGTGTACTTCTCACGTGCTGGTGGCTTTCATGTGCTGGGGGAACAGTGGCGGAGAAAAGGTTACTGAGAACAACGGCAGATACTGAGATGTGATTTGGGGAAGACAGTTTCTGTGACTGAAACTGTAGGAATCTTGGTACAAAACTATCTGACAAGATGAATTCAAACATTTGTTATGCAATTAAATAAGAAAATCTTAAGTTCCTTCCAAATCTACAAGTCGATGGATATGGAGATGGCTGGAGTTACAAATATGAAATGGAAATTGATTTTTATAGGTATGTGTATGAAAGTCAATCAGCAGTAGACTTGACATAATGATATAAAGTAGGAAAGGGTTTTAATATTAACTGTAAAAAGAATCAAGGGTTCTCAGAAATAGTAGAGTTGTTGAGAAGAACAAAGATAACCACTAGAATATTCTTAACAGACAAAACTGATTAAAAGTTAAAAGCCCATTTAGCAAAAGTATATACTGTTACATAAAATGCAAGAATGGAAGTCTGACTATCTTTATTCAAGTCCACACCCCAACACTCTCTAGTGATTTGGCAAGTTGCTTAACGTCTCTCCGTGCCTATCTTCACACCTACAAAATGGGGATAATAAAAGTACTTGTTTCATAGGATTATTCTAGGAAAAAATGTTTTAATATCTGTACAGAATTAGAAAAGAGTGCCTAGTATACAGTAAGTATTCAGTAGACATAAGCTACCATAATCTTTTTTTTTTAAAATATTTTTATTTATTTCTAGGAGAGAGAGAGAGACAGCGTGAGCAGGGGAGGGTCAGAGAGAGAGGGAGTCACAGACTGAAACAGGCTCCAGGCTCTGAGGTGGCAGTCAGCACAGAGCCCGACGCGGGGCTCGAACCCACGAACCGCGAGATCATGACCTAAGCGAAAGTCGGAAAGTCGGACGCTTAACCGACTAAGCCACCCGCATGCCCCAGGCTACCATAATCTTTGTAATCATTTCAGCCTACTGGTTGGAAACAGAGTAACTGAAGGGAAAATATCACTGATAGTAATAACCAAAGAATAGAGCAAATGAAAACAATAATATTTGCCTCCTTTTTATAGTGCTGTGTGGGTTGCTTTACATTTTAGCTCATTCAATCCCATGACATTTATGGGGTAGATATTATTATCATCATCATCTAATAAATCAGAACAGTGTAACTCAGAGACCCCAGCCCATGACTGAACCCCATACCTGCATACACAACTGCTGACCCAAATCCAATATCTGCTAGATGTCGCTCAGACAACTAAGAGCTGCTCAAAGCTGAAATCACTGTCCTCCTCTGTATCAGCTCCTTTTGACAGCCCTTCTCCAGTGACAACCCTTCCATCCACCTCAACCAAGGAGTCTTCTTGGATGCCTCTCTCTCCCTTTCTACTACATTCAAGTAATGATCCACCTTCCAACTATTTCCTCAAGGTTCCCCTTTCCTTCATCCTATTTGATAGGCACTCTGGATGACTAGCCCTGCCCCTGTTCCTGCTCTGTCCCCTTCACATCACATCTCTGCAGGCAGCGGAATAGTTTCCATCAAATGCACAAATGGATCCCTGCTACATTCAGAATACAGTCCAAACACCCTAATGGGACTTAAAATGCCCCTCATGGTCTGGTCCTTCTGTACTTCTCCAATCTCACTTGTTACTTTGTTGCTCCCTGCCTCAACTTAGCCACTTCCTACTTTCTGCAATGTCTGTTCATACTCTTTTCCTTTTCTAGTTCGCTGCACAAGCCCTTTGCTACGTATGCTTTTCTCTTTTGCCTACTTCAAGTCAGTTCAGTCTCCAGGACTCAGGCTTGATCTATTTTTCCCAGGAATCCTTTCTTGCCCATTCCCACCCCTTCCTAATTCTGAGTTAAGTACCCCTCTTATATTCCCACTCATATCATAAAAGAGCATCTATCAGACTGTGTTCTAATTGCTTGTTCATTAGTTTGACTGCTCATGTACTCTGTAAATAAATTCCATGAGAGTAAGGCCCCTGTTACTCCTGGTGACCACTGCTTAGCCAGTATCTACGTACCCAGCTNTCAGGACTCAGGCTTGATCTATTTTTCCCAGGAATTTTTCCTTTCTTGCCCATTCCCACCCCTTCCTAATTCTGAGTTAAGTACCCCTCTTATATTCCCACTCATATCATAAAAGAGCATCTATCAGACTGTGTTCTAATTGCTTGTTCATTAGTTTGACTGCTCATGTACTCTGTAAATAAATTCCATGAGAGTAAGGCCCCTGTTACTCCTGGTGACCACTGCTTAGCCAGTATCTACGTACCCAGCTGGGGACATAGCAAATGCTGAATCTATGTGTGTGATTCCTGACTTTCCTTATTCAATATGCCTTCCTGTGAACAATTGACAGTGCTGTAAAGAGACATGTCTTATATCCATCAGGTTCCTCCAAAATGTCATATTTAAACACTAACATAGAACATAAGTTATTATTTCAGTGCATATTTGTCAGATATATAACTCTCAGTGATAGATGCAATTGTATATGATGCCATCAAAAGACTGAACTATTGGGTCTGAGACCATTTTTATTTTACTTTCTTTGTTAACAAGTGACATGATCCACAATCTGTCATGCACAAAAGCCAATGGGACTAATAAGTAAACAAGGAGAAAAGTAAAAGGTGAGCTGAGGAAGGAAAGCACAATTATCTTTTAATATGTTTACATGGAATAATTACGCTCTCCTAGTAATGAGCCTTTTAGCACATTAAAATAGAGGACAAACTGCACAAAGGATTTATTCCTCAGGACACAGGGCACTTTATTAAAAACCAGATATATGGACCGGATAATATATGCTTAGCTGCAAATTACAAAAAATCCACCCTAGAATGACCTTTTTAATAAGATTTAGTCTTTCCTATTATAAAAAGGTAAGACAGCTACAACTCTTTTCCTCCGGAAGTTGTTTGTTCCCGACTTTACTTGTGTTTTACCTTCATCCTCAGTTTTGTGGCTAGATTGTACAAGTAATCCCAACCACCACATTCAGACATGACATTGCACAGAGGAAACAGAATTTCTTCCTGAGCATCTCTTTTTAAGGATCAGGAAAACTTCTTGGGGTGCCTGAGTGGCTCAGTCACTTAAACATCCTACTCAATTTCAGCTCTGGTCATGATCTCACGGTTTGTGAGTTTGAGCCCCGCATCAAATCCCTGCTTGGGATCTCTCTGCCTCTCACTCTGCCTCTCCTAAGCACGCGCGCTCTCTCTCTCTCTCTCTTTCTCTCTTTCTTAAAATAAATAAAACTTTAAACAATAAAATAAATAAAATAATAATGAAAACTTCCTCTCAGTTCCTGCATCAAGCTCTCCGTGATTCCCATTTATCAGAATCACATCATGTGCTCTAGTGGAAATGTGTTAATGAGGCTTTAGGGGGTATTGCTTTGGGACTGAACAAGGCAGGACTCAGTCCCATGTTTTCTCCAATGAGATAAGAGAGGCAAGTCTGGGCCTCAGTGACACTGGGAAGTAGGAGCCCTTGTACTTGTAAGACTAGTCTGGGAAATGCCAAGTAAATTCAGGCATCGATTTTTCTGCCTGTGTGACAAGAGGGTTGAAGCACGAGTTTGAAATATTGTTCCTTTCTATTAAGAATAATTGTGCCTCAAAAATTTGTAGTGGGCATTTGTCATTCTTTTGGCTTTCCAGCATTTAAACATCATGTTTATATAGGGGCAATAAGTCACCATGGAATCCTGCAGAAAGGTGAGGCCTCCACCTTCCACTTGCAGAGGAAGGGACAAAATAGTAAATGTTCCCTTCTCCACTCTCCCTGGCAGCTATAGCATACACGTGTGCCCTGGGCTCAGGCAGGTAGATGCTTTATCCCAGGACTGTGAATCCTGCTGGACCAATGCAAAGAAGCAGGAACAGTTGAAAGATTATCCCCTGGGAGGGTGACACTGAGGGTCCAGAGGCAGCCACGCTGATGGTAGCAGCTGAACCAGCCACTCCCCTGGCAGGACCTGGGTGAGGTTTCTTAATTTCTGAGTCTCCTTTTAGTTCCTACCACACATTTTGTAACCCTGATTCTCCAGCCTTCCCGATGATTCCAAGGGCGACCCCACACCCTTCCAATAAATTCCTTTTTGCCTAATTTAGCCAGAGTTTGTCTCTGTTGCTTGAAACCCCAAACCCTGACTGATCCAATACTAATGGGGGATATCATCAAAACAAATCCAAATATCTTAATTTTCCTGGCAACCTCGGAAAGAAAAGTAGAAACTCTCTCATACAACTTATGCAACATGAAAAGCAAAGAACACCTGGTTTTACTGAATACATCTTCTAAGCTTTCAGTGTGTTATAAACAGTAGGTATGAGGGGAAGGAGGTAGATACTGAGGTTAAAAAAGAAAAAAAAAGAGAAAGACAAAAAAATTGGAAAAAAGTATACAAGTTCTACAGACAAAAGTGCACAAGAGTATCAACAAGAAAAAATAAAACTAAGCTACACCATTGTCTTAAACAAAACTTCTAGAGTTGGAGCTTTTAGCCCAGGAACCTAAACCTCAAAAATTAAATATTTTTAAGTCTGTGCATTATTAGAGTAGGGTGATTTTAAAGGGAGCCAGGGCAATAAGAAAGCAGATTAGGGGCGCCTGGGTGTCTCAGTCAGTTAAATGTCTGACTTCAGCTCAGGTCATGATGTCCCATGAAATCAAGTGAGTTCAAGCCCCATGTCGGTTTCTATGCTGACAGCTCAAAGCCTGGAGCTTGCTTCAGATTCTGTCTCCCTCTGTCTCTGCCCCTCCTCCAATTATGCTTTCTCTCTCTTAAAAATAAATAAACATTAAAAAGAAATAAAGAGAGAGGGGAAGGAAGGCAAGCAGATTACAAGCTGCCAGATCGTAGCAATGTCATACAAGGTTCGGATAAAACACATTTGAAGCCTGGACCACGCACTTCAGAGGAGATTTTACATTCCCTGACCTCGAGAAACAGTAGCAAGGACACCAAACCAGGGACAGATGACCAACTAACAGACAAGAAAGCTAGACTACAGATCAAAATACTTTTGGTTCATATCTGAAAACTGGCTGGAGATTATGATATTAAGTAAAAATGAGTAGCAAAGCACTAGAAAAGCATTATATGCAAAATAAAAGAATGTTTACATTTTATTCTAGTAGATACGAACCAAGGATGAAAAAGAAATGAATAATTATTAAACTTTATTATTAAATTATAACAAGTTTCTAATAAGGAAACCCAGGAAAAGAGGAACCACTACCAAACTTTACAAGGTACAAAGTGTCGCCAGGTAACAAGAAGTATTTAGGAAAGAAAGTTACTTGAATAGGTAGAACAAAATAGTTGAAAATCAATTATGTTACTTTTTACATGCCATTTTTATTTTGATTTTTTTAAATATGTGTTTCACTGAGATTTACTTTTTCAAAGTTGCTTACTTAGATTTAGGAGTATTCAGATATTTCTCTAGGAACAAAAAGGCATTTTACATTAGTTTTAATGTGTATTATTTTGTAATACCTAAAATATATAATTTTGTAAAAACGGTATACTTTCTTAAAGAGTTGCCTAATGTGTATAATTTTGTAAAAGCAGCATACTTTCTTAAAGAGTTGTAAACTATACCAGAAAATCAGAAAATTTTAAATCAGAACAACTCGCTAGCACATAAAAAATTTGTTTGTCTTAAATTATAGACAATGGCATAGTCTCACCTCAGTTTTGTTTTCACAGATCTCTTATTTAGTAATTACATATCATGTCATCAATGCCTCAACACACAAGAACATCACCAGAGGTGTAATATTGCCATTGCTGAATTTGTACATTTCAGAACAAGCTGACAGGGTCCCACACCTGTCAGTGAAATAATGTGAATGTAAGTCTATAGGGGTATGCTGGGGTACTAAAAAATATCCCCACCTCTCACTTCTGCTGCTAGCTTGAAATATTACTGAGACATAAAACGAATCTATTGGTAAAACTGAAGTTTGTGAATTGCTTTTCCTGAGTGCCCTGGTAAAGGACTTTGACCACAACAAGCTCACAAAATAGATAAATTATATTCTGACTGGTAAAAATACACTGCCTTTTGTAAATCAAGATGCCCATAGACTATAGGGCTCATATATGGAGTTCCTCACTTCCACTCCTTTCCTCATTCAGACCTAGTGCTGGTGGCTAGTTGAGAAAATAATGCAATTCAATTGATAAAGAAGTGTGTGTATATTTAGAAAACAAAATAGGAATTCAGGCTGATCCTTGTCAGCCATGTGATCTTGAGTAAGGTATCTATTTTCTCTAAACTTTAATTTCTTCACCTGGAAAAGGTAGATAATATAATACTTGCTTGAGAAGACTGTGCACGGAAAATGACATAAAACAAGTAAAGCACTGAGAAAAAATGCCTGCCACATAAGGACCCAAGAAATGTTAGTTGTTTTTTTCTTCACATTTTTTTTTTTAATATTTATTTTTGAGACAGAGAGAAACAGTGGGAGAGGCAGAGAGAGTGAGACACAGAATCTGAGGCAGGCTCCAGGCTCTGAGCTGTCAGCACAAAGCTCAGATGTGAGGCTCAAACCCACGAACTGTGAGATCATGACCTGAGCCCAAGTCAGACACTTAACCAACTAAGCCACATAGGTAATCCAAGAAATGTTAGTTATTTTAAGACCAAGTTCAAGGGGAAACAAACAAACAAACAAACCCAAGAGTCAACATTTTCAACCTTACCTCCAGGAGAAGTCAAAATATCCTAGAGGCTCAAGGGAGGGAAATTATATGGACAACCTACAAGGAAGATAGTGCTTAAAGGGATTTTTTAAGTTTATGTATTTATTTTGAGAAAGACAGAGAAAGTGTGAGCAAGGAAGGGGAAGAGAGAGACAGAGTGAGAGAGAGGGAATCTCAAGCAGGCTCCACACCACCAGTGCACAGCCCGATGCAGGGTTCAAACCCACAAAACCATGAGGTCATGGCCCGAGACAAAATAAAATGTCAGATGCTTACCAGATGAGCCATCCAACCTCCCTGAGGGTTTTTTTTTTTTAAATTTTTAAAAAGTAAAAATTCAAGAAAAAAATTGAGGGCACAGCTTTTTTGGTTTGAGGAAAGCTTAGAAATCTTTCCCCTCCTAGGTCTGGAAAAAGAAAGAGACTTGGGAGGCTTCTGAGGTGTACAGTCTGGTGCCCTATTTTTCACCAAGCTCTGCTCAGGTGACAAGCCACTGATTGCTTGTGACTTGGGGTAGCTCATGAAATAGGGGCACTCATTAGTGCCCTCAGCACAAAAGGGCCATACCTAAGTTAGCACTAAAACAGCAAAAACACTCACATTTAGGTGACCACAAAGACAAGGCTTGGACAAGATATATACCAAACATTCAAGCAACATGTGCTATCTCCCTTCTTTCCCATTTACTAATCAACCCACTTCCATGAAACCAGTCTGACTGTGTATCAGTGTGAATGAGAACAAGGGGCTTTTCATCATATGCTCTGGACTCTAGAAGTTCCTGGAATAACCTCATATTAGTGGTCATGACATCAGGAGAATTCAATAAGGACAGATTAAATTTCCCATAGGCTCCAAAGCATGGGGATTTCTTTTATTCAGTGTTAAGATCATATATCAGATCCTGTTTTTGTTTCCCCAATTATCCAGCTTATATTTCATAGCTCATCTTAATCATTCATAGCAAATAGCCTCATCTCTCATGCAGCTCTGTCCTTCAAGGATTCTAGTTGGCAAAACCCCAATCCTGGATGAATCTAAGTATTTGCCTTCTCCAGATCTGTATCATGCTGCTAAGCATCATAGGAGAAAATAATGCAATTGTTTTAGTTTTATTATAAGTTTGTAATTCCCAAACTCAAATAGGCACTCAATACAACAGCCATGCCATCCTACCCTTCCCAATCCTTAATCCTCAAACCTCTCTCCCATCCACTATTACCTCACT
>NW_027531999.1:1468623-1503619 GCF_008692635.1 Crocuta crocuta
CCCACTTTTAACTAAAGATCTTGATCAAAAAAAAAAAAAAAAAAAAAAAAACCAGAAAAAATTAGATTCATCAGAATTTCCAAATCCCCAAATTTACTGGAAGTATATCTCCTATCAGAGATGAGTTTTGTTCTTCGTTTTATTTTTGTTTTTGTTTTTTACCTTCTCAGGGACTAATGTCCCAGTTATCTCTCACTTCTCTAGGATTTATCATGCTCTTCCTATCCTGACTCTTTCTCTACCAGTCTAACTAATACAATAGTCCCCCATCTTTAAAACAAACAAAACAAAATCTTTCCTTAGCCTTATCCTCTATCTACCTACCCTGATTTACCGATCTCCTTCCTTGGCAGATTTCTTTAAATGTTACACTACATACACAGTTTCCACTCGGACATTTCCTGTTCACTCTTTAACCCGTTCCACGGATATCAATAAATTTGCAATCTGCCAAAAGAAACACTTTTCAGTCTTTACTCCGCCTCTAGGCTGCATTTAACCTACCTCATTGATCATTTTCTGAATATTGTAATAAGCTTTTTGCTTGCCTTGGGGGGACACCACACAACCTTGGTATTCTGCCTGCCTCTCGGTGGCTCCATCTCAGTCTCTAGCCTGGTCCCCTCCCCTTTTCTCAACCATCAACAGCTAGACCTCCACAGGGCTTGTTCCCAGGCCTTTAACTCACAAATGCAATATCATTCTTAGGTACCTCTTCTTCCTCACCTCTCATACACACCCTTCATCCAATCTATCCCTTGGCCCATTTATTCTACCTTCAAAAAAAACACTTGGGACGTGGCTCAGTCAGTTAAGGGTCTGACTCTTGATTTAGGCTCAGGTCATGATCTCTTGGTTTGTGAGACTGAGACCCACATCAGGCTCTGTACTGACAGCATGAGCCTCCTTGGTATTCTCTCCCCACCTCTCTCTTTGCCCCTCCCCCACTTGTTCTCTTTCTCTCTCTCTCTCAAAACAAATAAAAAAACATTAAAAAAAAACATTTTGAATCTATCCATGTCTCTGTGTATCTACTGACTATTTAAGTTGCCATTATCTCTCACCTGAATCTTCAAATATCTTCCTAATTTTATTACCTGATTCCTCTCTTGGTATGCAGATTGCCCCAATCCCAGTGTATTATTGCAAGTTGCCAGATAACTGTTTTAAATGTAAATGGACCACATCACATCCCATGTTTCATGGCATCCCACTGCACTCAGAATAAAATCCATCCTCTATAGTACATGATTAGTCCCTGCCCTTCTCTCCTACCTTCTCTCTTATCTGTACTAACTCTGCTCAGCCACACCAGTTTCTTTCTTTTCCTTGAACTTACTCAGTTCTCTGCCCCAGCCCTTTGCACATATTCCATATTAGCCCTTCCATATTTCCAAAATGATCTCCTTCCTCCCCTAGCCTTTTCTTACCTTCAGACCTCAGTACACGTGCCTCCTTCTCAAGAAAGAGTTCCTGAACACCCAATCTAAAACGGCCTGACCCATCTACCCATATGTTCTCCCACAGTGTTCTATTTTTTCCTTCCCAGCATTTCTCACATTTAGTAAATATCTATGTATTTGCTTTTTTTTTTCCCAGCTTAGGGTCAATCTTACCTTGTTACGTATGATTCATGAGATTCGGGCCTTGTCTGCTGTGTACAGCATGCTCTGAATACTTGGTACTTATCATGGTGTCTGACATAGAGTGGGTATGTAATTCTATGTACATACTATGTAATTTCCATGCAATAAATTGGTGTGGAATAAAAGAATAACCAGACACGCCTGATGGGGGAGCAACATGTACAGTGGATATAAAAACTAAGCACAGCTGGTGCAGGAAGTGAAATCGCAATTTTGGTTTATTAGCACAAAGCATTAAGAAAAGATTTTAACACTCTAATGAGTTATTGCCCTTACAGGGAAAAAAAGTGATCTGTAAAATAATCACAGGGAGAGACCTTGAGCAGAAGAGAGTAGGTGAATATAAGAGACTGATTGCCAAAGGAAATGAGATTTGGCATGACAGATGAATTCACCATTTCTTTGTGTGCTGTACTAGCACAGAGCCTTCTCTTCCATAGACAGAAAGACAGAGGGAGATCAAATGTTTTGAATGCATTTGAACCTTTTGTAATTCATTTTCCAAATATATAAATTAAGGTAGACCTTTAGCACTCCTCCTAAGCCACTAATGTATAACATGTGCTTTTTTACAATAACACTAAAATCTTTAGCAATCATGGGGAAAATGAATGTGTAGTAAATATGTAATGGCTTATTATTTTTGGTTTATAACCATTTATACAAAATTATGAAAATGAAAGTAAAACTTCAATCTTCAAATGGGTAAAACATAGGGATGATTATATCACCAAAGAATGAAATGCAAGAGAACATATGAAAAGCTTTCAGCATCTTTTATGATAAAAAATATATACACTGAAATAGAAATTGGGCAATCTTTTACTTACTAAATTAGTAAGAAAATTATTTTGAAAATTTTTTTGAAATTGAAAATTATTTTGAAATCCAATGCTGTTTGCTTAGTGTAGTATAAAAAGAGAACTTTCAAACTTTACATCTACCCCGACATATTGGCTTAACATTTAAAGAAAAAATTGATAATATGATTCCAGAAGTGGATATGAAGAGACAACCAAAATATAATAGGAGATATATAATTTAAAGGTCATTACAGTGCTGTTTAACAAAAATTGGAAAGTGATCTAGATGGTCATAGCAAGGAAAAAGCTAAATACATTATGGTACACCTAGTATTAAACTATGTAATAGCATCCAGGCAATTATGAAAATATGAGTAACAAGAAAAACCATCTTCCCAATGTAGAAGGGTTCTTTTTGCATCAAAATTGACTACATTACCAAATATGTAGTTCTAGGCTGTTACATGAAGGCTTTGAGAAGGGCCTAAAAGAAAAAGAAATTGTTGAAGGAAAAGAAAGAAAACTGCTCATGCAATAGTTAAACAGGTTAGAGGAAAAGAATACCTGTAAGGTAAGTGTATTGTATCCTGAACTAGCAATCTGAACAAATGGTGGAGCTTTCAAGGACTGACAGACATTTTGTAGATAGATGTACCCATGGGTGTGCATTCACACACATAACAGCATATGAATATACATACTCATCAACAAAATGTGTCTAATAATTTCACAGATACATTTTAAATAAAGTTATCTTAATTTTTAATATTTATTTCTGAGAGAGAAAGAGAGCAAGCAAGCAAGCAAGCAGGGGAGGGGCAGAGAGAGAGGGAGACTCAGAATACAAAGCAGGCTCCAGGCTGTCAGCTGTCAGCACAGAGCCCAACATGGGGCTCAAACTCACAAACTGTGAGATCATGACCTGAGCTGAAGTTGGATGCTTAACCAACTAAGTCACCCAAGCACCCCATAAATAAAGTTATCTTAAACATCATTTTATAACACCTCCTCTCTTTAGCTAAAATATATAAAATATCTTAAGCCCTTAACTAACAGGTAAAAGAAAACCAATGAATATAACTTTCTAAGACTTCTTGTTGAGCTTCATAAATGCCTGCACGATGACCAAACAGAGACACATGTCATTAATAATAAAGGCTTTTTAGTTAATGCTGGATGGTCACAGGGGTCAGTTAACAACATTTAACTCAGAGGCAAAACGATAAGGATTCAATCAGTAGTTGTACCTAAACAAATTAATTGAAACTGATGAATAGAAGTTATTTCTTTCTGACTATGAAATATGAATAACTATTGCTATTTAATTTTTAAAGCATTTGTTTTTTTATTAGAGATAGAATTCTTGATTCTCAAATCCATGGAATCTTTCTTTATAATTAATTTTTTTACTCTATCTAACATTAATTTTAGCTTTGTAGTTAGGTCTTTAATAAATTAAATGATAATTAGGTCAAATTCAATGATTAAAACCACCAGCAGTGATAACGTTATTATTATACGGTAATGAATAATCACAACAAATTATTATAAAGTGTTAACCTTACTATCTATAGTATGTCTACAACTGCACCGTGATTTAAGTGAAACATGGAAACATCTGAGCAAAAACTGTCTGTAGTTATTCATTTTACATTAAGCATGATTCAGCCACCATCTGGATGAAAATACAATACTATCTCTTCAGAAAGGAAATTAACTTCTACACACTGTCTCTGTTCCTCTATTATTTTGTGACTTTTCATTTTTCTGAAAAATCTACACGCAAGGGAGCAAACATCTCACAAATGCAAGCCAGAAGTTACCGAATAAAAATACTATGTACACATGTTAACATATAACTTCTCACTGGAACACAAGTTATTGAGTACGTTGTTGCTACTAATAATCCCTCTGGCTTTGTGCCTGTCATTACCCTCAGGCTATCAGAATTTTATGCGCACAAACCAATAATAATGATATTTCCCTTTTGCTTTTTATCCACACCTCATTGCCTCACATTGATTTGCATAAGCAATTTCTACCCTGATAATTGGAGCCAAACATCTTGTTCTGGGTTACCTTATGGAAAAGAGCAGTTAAATACTAATCAAGAGAAATCTTTCTTATTCAACCATATTTTAGGTGATATTGAATTGCCTTCATTGGTTGAGCAAGAAGGTAACTCATTTTCTGACATGGATTTTAGATTTGAGTTTATATCAAGCTTAACAATGATGTTCCCTTATAATTTCAGTTCCCTGGTGTTGACTCATAATAATATGAAGAATGGTATTGTGAGGTTCAAATCATTAAAACAATATTGCTTTCTTTAAAAAGAAAAAGCAATAGTATTATGTACAAATTATTTTTAATAGCTACTGAGCCAGTCAATGTTATCTGAGGATTCTGTATTTGTAGCTGTATTCTTTTATTTCTAGAAAAATCAGAGTAAAAGAAACAAATGTAACTAGGAGATTAAAGCAAGTAAAAATGATATAAGAAATGTCAGCATTGGGGCACCTCGGTGGCTCAGTCAGCTAAGCGTCCAACGTCAGCTCAGGTCATGATCTCATGGTTTGTGGGTTCGAACGCCTCGTCGGGCTCTGT
Source organism: Crocuta crocuta (assembly GCF_008692635.1). Classification (NCBI taxonomy): domain Eukaryota; kingdom Metazoa; phylum Chordata; class Mammalia; order Carnivora; family Hyaenidae; genus Crocuta; species Crocuta crocuta. The sequence continues at coordinate 1,473,680 of NW_027531999.1, forward strand.
GCTGACAGCTCAGAGCCTGGAGCCTGCTTCAGATTCTGTGTGCGTGTCTCTCTCTGCCCCTCCCCCACTCATGCTCTGTCTTTCTCTCTCAAAAATAAATAAACATTAAAAACATTAAAAAAAAGAAATGTCAACATCATGTAAAAAAAATCTACCTAAAAGAATCATTACCTGAATTACTTCAGAAATAAGCCTATAATACTTACGTGGAATGAGGGTGTGGTCTATAGGAACTTAAGTTATAAAAACAAAATAAAAGAAGTAGTTCCTAATTTACTGATCATATGCATAAGCATTGCTATGTGTGGGTGAAAATTAACAAATATGCACTCAAACAATAAAATTCCCAGAAAATGAAAGATATAAGAACTGTCAAATGATACTTAAACAGTATTAGGGGTTGAACATGGAGTGAACTATGAGGATACTCAGGAGAATACAGTGTCATCAAAACCAACTGAAGAAAATCTTTTAAAGCACTTTTGGATAAAGATAGTGGATTGAACATCTAATTTTTCTCCCTCCCAAAACCTAACTAGAATTATTCTTAGTGTATGGGTATAAATTCTTTGTGATACCTAAATCTCTTTATTTTCTAAAGTATAGGAATGGGTTTTCCTGACCTTTAGTCCTCTAACTCTCCCAACAGTTTTAGAAAATTCATTTACTCTGTGCTAAATGCTTTTTCTTCTTGAAATACCTAGAATAGTTTGGTGTTGCTACTATATTAGGCAGCAAGAGTGGTATGTTTCAGGAAAAGACTCCCAGAGATGGGAAATTTCCATCTGTATTCCTGTCCTGGTAATGTATGGTTTTCGGGGTCAAATTTTCTTAAATCATTATCTACAATTGTCTAAATTGAAGAACAGGCTTTGGGAAAACAAATGATTGCTTCAATAGAATGTTATCAGAGAATACAAAATTACAAAGTCTTCAAGATCAAAGGCTATTTTTGACTACACAAGAGAACTGGAATGGGGACCTTGAAAGTCTACATTCCACTGATCCTCCCTTAACATTAAAAGCAGCTCTTGCCTCTGACAAAGTTAGTTTGTTACTACTAGTTTGATTCCCTTATAACAACTCATCAAGGGGGATGCTGATTCTCCTTAAGACCAACCTCCACTTTACCTCAATGCCATCAGACCCACAGGTACAGTTTATTCCAACCGATTTCAGGAATACAAGCAGAAATTCTGGCTGTAGGGGCCACTGGGTGGCTCAGTTAAGCCTCCAACTCTTGATTTCAGCTCAGGCCATAATCTTAGTTTCTGAGTTCAAGCCCCATATCAGGCTCTGCACTGACAATGCAGAGACTGCTTGGATTCTCTCTCTCTCTCTCTCTCTCTCTCTCTCTCTCTCCCCCTCCTCCAACCCTCTCATGCTCAGTATGCTTGCTATCTCTCAAACTAAGTAAATAAATTTTTTTAAAAAAAATTCGACTTTAGGGGCACCTGGGTGGCTCAGTCAGTTGAGCGGCCAACTTCTGCTCAGGTCATGATCTCACAGTTCGTGGGTTCAAGCCCCACATCAGGCTCTGTGCTGGCAGCTAGCTCAGAGCCTGGAGCCTGCTTCAGATTCTCTGCGTCCCTCTCTCTCTGACCCTCCCCTGCTCACACTCTGTGTCTCTCTCTCTCTCAAAACTAAATAAATTTTTTTTAATTTAAAAAAAAAGAATGTTGACAGTTTCTGACTTTAGAAAATATACTATATACACTAAAAATCACCAAGAAACTTCAAAAAGTCCTTAGCAAATGTCATCTGAGACAACTGTATGCACAGGTAATATATCCAGAGCAAAATATAAAAAATGCAACATAATATAAAAAATTACTAAAAGGCAAAGGCAATGTAAGCAGTTTCTTAGTAGTGGACAAAAAGAATATCACCAGCAAAAATTCTCTGTAATAGACAATTCTGGTCTGATTTGACTATAGTTACAGTACTATCTACATTGAAGGCCATATAGTCTTAAAAGTCAGATAACTAAGAATTCAAGAACAGGGAGTTACTCACTTTGCGCATCGAGTTTACAAATTTTCCCATCAAATTAAAACAGCTGTCTCAAATTAAAGTATCAAACCCAAATTGTCTAACTAGTAAAATGCATTAAATAAATCTTACATTTGGACATTCTGAAAGATGACAAAAGTCTTAGAGAATATTTAGTTGAACTCTTGCATTTTACAACTATAGAGTCAGGGTCCAAGAAGGATTTAGTGACTTGTAGAAAGCTCTACCATTGATTAAAAACAGAAATGAGAATCATTTCCATTACCTCATGCTTCACAAAATATACCAGCTATTATTTTGGGAAATGGATTATGTAAAACAGTAGATATGTAGAGTCTGCAAAAAATATAAACATTTTTATATTTTAAAAATATATTATTTATGAGAGCATACATAATCCAACAAGGGTTCACGCTTGGTTTGTTCCACATTTCACTTTCAATTTAAACATCAAAACAGAAGTTGATGTATTAATGGTAGCCAGGACTAAATTTTAATACTGTCTATTCACAAAAAGAAGTTCTGAGGCAATTTATTTTAAAACTATGCTAAACTGAACCATTTAAGCATCAAATAAAATTCAGAAAATAAGGGAATTAGACCAAAAAAATCAAGAAGACCAGACCAAGGAAAGTCGTGATTATTCTGCATGAAACTATTTATTAAACTTCCTCATAGCTGATCAAATGAATTATATGATTATTAGGAACAAAACTTTTCTCAAAAAGTCTCTAGAGTCCATTTCTCCTGAGTGAAATTTCTCCTGGGTGCCTGGGTGTTGGTGGGATTGAGCCCTACATTGGGCTCTATGCTGCCTGCTTGAGATTCTGTCTCCCTCTCTCTCTGACTCTGTCTGTCTGTCTGTCTCTCTCTCTCAGAATAAATAAACTCAAAAATTCAAACTTTTTAAAAACTCAAAAAAAAAGAAAATATATTTTCCAAAAGAACACAATACCAAAGCTAGATGAATATAGTTGAATTGATACTCAAATACTTGTAAGTTAAATATGAACATCTGAANACTTTTATTATATTTAATCTATAAATATATTTATAAATTATGTTCTATCTATTTATATTTATCATATACTAATTTATATTAGATTTAAAAATTTATATTGTATATATTATAAAATATATACAGTTTATCTTCAAGGATTCTCAAACTCAACATGGGTTTGAAGTACACAAGTCCACTTATATGTTAATTCTTTATAGTACAGTATTGTAAATATATTGTTTCATCCTTATGATTTTCTTAATAATACTTTTTCTCTAGTTTACTTTTATGGTAAGAATATAATGTATAATATATATAACATACAAAAGTATATCAATTGATTATTTATGTTATCAGTAAGTCTTCTAGTCAACAGTAAGGCACCAGTAGTTAAGTTTTTGAGAGTCAAAAATTATATGTGGATTTTTGGCTGTGTGAGTGAGGGGTGGATTAGTGCTCCTAACCCCTGTATTGTTCAAGGGTCAACTGTATTATAGTTTATATAGTTTGTGGTTGTATTTGTAAAAACTATTTGCCTTGTTCCCAAAAGTGTTTAAGATGGGTCATAAGGATACAAATATTGTTAAGAGGACACAAATTTTAAAAGAAACTACTATTGGGATGACTGGGTGGCTTAGCTGGTTAAGCAGCAGTCTTCGGCTCAGGTCATGATCTCACAGTTCGTGGGTTCAAGCCCTGCATCAGGCTCTGTGCTGACAGCTCAGAGCCTGAAGCCTGCTTCAGATTCTGTGTCTCCCTCTCTCTCTGCCCCTCCCCTGCTCGCAGTCTCTCTATGTCTCTCAAAAAATGAATAAAGGCGTTAAAAAGGTTTTAAAAGAAACCGCCATTATAATATTGCTCCTATGTGGAACATGAAGGGTACAAGTAACTAAATTGAAGGAAAAAAGAAGGAGAGGAAAGGAAAGAAAGAAAAGGAGGAAGGAAGAAAACAAAGGAGGGAAAAAATACATATGAAAAGCATACTATTTGCAATTTGGGATTGACTACACCTGTGAATCTAACTCTGGGTCTGTCTGCTATATAAACCTTCACTTGTCATCAAAGAAATTGCCATGGTTCATGTAAAAACAATTAATAGATTTTCCAAGCAGAGGTAAGCATTGACAGTCCAGATTAGCTCCTACAACAGCATGTAAACCAAGACTCCCCAGAGCCTCATGGATGGGAAATATATTAATATCAACTCTGTGACCACTCAGCACCATGACATGAAGTGTCTGTTCAGGAGGTCATTTCCAAAACGTATCCCATAAATCTTCATGCACAAGATATGATAATTTATCACCTAGACATAGGGATCTACTGTAAACTAATCCAAACTGCTGATGATACACTAAATCAGTTTGAGTGATGAGTATAAATAAAGCTGCAAGCGAAGTACTGAAGGATACGGATCCATCTGATCAATGAGATGTCACAAGGCAAATGAAATGCAATGTTGACAAACATAGAGTCCCCTTGGTTGAAAATTAACCAAATCAAGTATTAGAGCATAAAGGCACACAATACAAGCTTCAAATAAAAATTTAATATAATAGGAGTCAGAGGGTAACTTCTGTTTCCGATAAAACTGAATAGTCTGGGTCAGTAGAAAAGTGTGTATTAAAAATAGATGCCTTTTGCATACCATCAAAAATATGACAGGATAAAGAAAAATTTTACAAAACAATAATCCTTTCCAAATAATATAACTAGAGTTACTCAATCTGCTGAGTAAATCCATATACACAGCTGAGGAAAAACAATAAAAATTTTATACAGAAAATGATTTCACATCAACTTGCTACCAGGAAATCAAATTCAATTTGTGTTGCCCTTATGAAAGCTTAGATATTTTCTGGAACTGTCACATCCTACGACTTCAATGCAGAAAAAACAAAGGATTGGGGATAGGAAGGACATTCTTCCAGACGGTTGATATTCATGGAGGACACTCCTTGAGAAAAAAGATTTTCCCAACTATGTGATCCGAATGGAGACTTTAGCACCCTGCAAATAGGTTCAATAGAATTCAGCTATTCTGAAGGTGTTCCTAACGGAAAGAGCCGCTTAAAGTAAATTTCAACCCCTGCTGTAACAAATCTGTAAGAATATCTTCTAAAGGAAATTACTCTTCAACAAATTTATATATTTTTTCTTTGTTGTCTTAAGTATATGTAGCTTTGTCATAACATACTTAACTCTTGCTTTGCATTTTATCATTTAGTTTATTTTGGGCAAATATAGAATTATACTACTAAAATATGACCTAATCTCATACGTAGTTTATTTAAATTTCAAAATGAAAAGCTTTACAAAGAACAGATAAGATTGATTGCTCTCTCTGTCTTAGCATAATTGTATTTCAGGTGAACATCAATTTACTTTAAAGGACACTTCTAAGTAGCAGAATGCATCATAAATAATTCATCAATCACAGCTGCTAGGAACATGATTTACTCCAACAGATTCAATGGAATAAAAGTTCTGTTTTTCTATACTTGTGTTTGCATTAAAGTGTTTAAGAATCCTCTTTTTTAAAATCCACTTAGATTCCATACTTTATACTTCAAATGCAGTATGATAAGGCTATTTCTTTTTTTTTCTTTATTCAAAACATTGTATTACTAAGTTTAAAAACATTTAAATAGCTTTGGAACAAATAGCAATTTATGAATATCAATAGTAAGACAACAACAGAAAAGGCACATATCCGAAAAATTGCATTAAGATTTTCTCAAATACATGTAAAGCTAATATAATTTATTTTCACGTTACATAAACTTTCAAATTGAAGGAAAGTGAAGTAGGCTTTTAGAAAATCTTATACCAATTATTTACAATCTCATATATCTGAAAAATATTTCAGTTTAAAAATACATATTAAACAAATCTAAATTGCACAATAGTTCCAAGTTTTCCCAGTTGATACAGTGAGAATCCTATCTACTACTGTCATTTGTCATATGGAAAGACGCTGCGTACCCTACACATCTTAAAGTTTTCCCTTAAATTCAGCCATTTTGTATTGGCAATTTCCCAAGCTGTGGAATATCTGTATAATAAATATACTGACAAGGAAAATATAAAAAATAGAAAGCATTTTACTCACTTGCAAACCCTTCTGAAATACTGAATGGCCCATAAAATTAGCCAGCATTCTAATTAGAGCAGCACCCTGTAGGAAAGAGTATTAGAGAGAGAGAGAAAAGAAGAGGAAAAAAATGTCAATCAAGTAACATGACTCTAAAATTATCTTTTATCAATCAAAAAGTCTGTTTTATTCATGCTACTATACTCTTAGAAAAGAAATAAGAGAATTATGAATACAGCACCCCACTTACAGATAAAAATTAAAATTTTGTTTTGTGGATCTAAAAGTTCTGTGCTTATAAAACCAGTGACTTCTCTTGGACAGCCTTCTGGACTGAGTATCTCAAGGAAATAATAAGCTGTAATTCAGGAGTTATAAAATTTTTATTGAGCACTGTATATGACAAAGTTAATAAAACATAGCTCTTATTCTTACAAGCTCATAATCTAGTAAGGGAGGAATACCCAAATTAATAAATAATTGTATTAAAATATAGCTCTGGAGTAACATAGCTGTGTATCTACCCTTGGCTCAACTAAAAGTTGAACTGCAGAAGTAGAGACTAGGGAGTACCAAGTATTCAGGCTGCTTGGGTTCAAATTCTGGCTCTGACTCTTACCATGCTTACTTAGGAAAATTATTTAACCTCTGTTTCTCACTTTTCTCACTTGAAAAGTGTAGGCAATAATAGTCCTTATTTCATATAATTGTTCTGAAGCTTACGTGAATTAATATATGTAAGGCAAACTGGGTCTGAGAAAGAGTACTACCAGTATTATACCAGTATAATTATTTTTATTACCTGTCTGCTTTGTTTAGAGGCTGGATATAGCCATATGTCCAAGTAAAACATGTGATCAATATAAATATTTAGAATAATAGAAGAAAATATTAGTTTAAGAGTCTACTTCACCTATAACGATATCAGTGCAAAAGGGCAGACATGTAATCAATATGAAACATCCCAAATGATGATCAATCCTGGATAACACAAATTTGTGTATGAAATATAAATAAACCTTCAAGAAGATATTTCCAACTGCACTGAATTTTTTAAATATGAAGCAATGGATTATAAGTAGCAAAAGTATAAATATAAACGATAGGCTAGTTTTAGGGGGAAAAATTCCTTTATGACTACATATCCCACTTCATACCCAGTAGAAATTCACACCCTCCAACAACTTACTTCTTTACTAGTTGTTTCTTTTTTATAAGAGAAACATAAGAAACACACATGGATTTTATCCTGCCTGGAACTGAGCTGTGGCAGCCAGTCCAGAGACATAAAAATGAATTCCTATTGTTTGTTAAAAATTATTTCCTAGAGTCTGAAATTTTAATGCAATCTGATACCCAGGCTCCATGAATCACCATTAAAGAAATGTCTAAAAAAAATTTCAGTCATCACCAAAATTGCTCCCCAAATTTGTATTTTATTCACAACTCAACAAACGATAAGCTGGACAAGCCATAGAGTTTTATGCCTCTTCTGATATATTTTCCTCCCACACCTTTTTCTCTTTGCTCTTTCTTCTGCTTCTTCCTCTTTATCTTCTGCACACTTTTGTAAGTCCATAAAATATAAGCATTTATGATTCAATCAGAGGACCAGGTTAGAATTCCCTCTAGAACTTATCAGCTCTGCTCCTTGAATTTCTTTGACAAGCTCCCCTCCTATACATTTCCCAATCTAATCTTCCCACCCAGAGGGTAGAAACTGTCAGTTCCGCAGCAAAACTAACCCTTGCCACCTGGGAAGTGAGAGTTAGAATCTCAAGCAGTCAACTCAAACTTTCCTTCAGAACAGAATAGCCATCCTCAGATGATTTAAGTGTTTCCCTCCAGGTAATGATGACTTGGTCTCTTGTCAGGCTATAAAAACTACCAATTTAGCATGGTCTAATGGCAAAAGAGTCCTTTCTAATCATAAAGAATGTGCCCGTTTTCCTGTCTGAGTTGAGTGCTAACAGGAGATAAAACCTAGAAATATAATCAATATTTAAAAGTTATATAATACCACTGAACTTCTTTTATTATTATACTGAGTAATTTAGTTAACTTTTAGAAAATACGTCTGTGTTGCCCACTTGAACATTTAAAATTCTCCAGAGTAGCATGCACTCTTCTATATTTAACTAGCCTTTTTGTTCCAAAGCTGAATTTTGAAAATCCCTAAATCATAGAAAACTGCACAGACAGATGGGCTCTCCAACTGTTATCATTCAGCCACCATATACTGAGCACCTACTAGGTATGGATTATAAAAAGATCACACCTCCTAATGCAGGCATAACTCACCACGAACACTTTTTAAAAGAAGAAATCACCAAATCCCCTTTCAGCATGTCCTTAAAACATTGTTTTCACCAAGTAAACACCATTTGAAACACTGTAACTTATATCACCTGTGATTCAAAATTCTAGACCCAATCAAACAAAATTGATGTTAGACAGTCTAAGTAGCTTTATGGGAAATAAATACACTATTTCTGCAAGATTTTTATAATTTTGGGACTTGGTTAAGAAAACCCATCATTATATTTGCTATGCTAAGTTTCAGAGAGAGCGATAAGGATGGAAGCAACTAATTTTTTTAAGGTTTGATAAAGAACATTCAAAAAAATCATGCTTATAAATGTATTCTGGGGTAGTAATTTTTCCATATGGAGTGTTTTTTTTCATAGAAGTTCTCAGCTAAAATTTCTTTCATTTCACATTGTAGTCATCTGTATGCATGGCAGTCTCATAGACACTAAACATCTCCACAGATTTGGTGTCCCTGTCCTTGTCCTTGGCTCAGAGAAGGTCTTCTCTTGACATTTTAACTGGATGAGAGAGAAAGAGAAATTAGCAAAAGCAGAGCAATTACTTTGTATTCTTTAAGACCACTCAGCCAGGATACACAGTTTATTACTTTATCAGTGCACTTCAGAAATAAGTAATCCCCTTGGAAGAGAGAGATCTTTTCAACTAATGGATTCTTTTAACATATGCTTATTAAGTAAGGCAGTGTAGTCAGTATCCTGTAGAATATAAATTGGAATGACACAAGTCTGTATCCTCAAGGACCTCGAAGCTTCCTAAGTGAAATAAGATGATATAACATATCATACAATGAATGACAAAAATATTTTACTGTTTCAGAAGAGGGAACAGTTCTAATATCTAGAGAGATGAAGGACAAGGGGATATAAAAAAAAAAAAATGATGCTTAGTTTGGACCTTGAAGGATGGATGGGATTCCCAGAGCAAAGTTAAACAGAGTATGGTATGTTAAGAACGGCCTTTGCATGGTCATGTAGGTGTGAAAGTGAGAAGCACAAATACGGAAGGAACTACTCAGGGACAAAGGCATAAACCCAGGCGATAGGGGACTTATAAGCTATAAAATTTAAGCAGTAATTAGAGAAGATCAAATACAAAGGCTAAGGAATTAGATTTTTGTTAGAAGACAAGGAAGGATTTTGGAAAGGTAGTTTTAAAAGTTGACCCTTGAACAATATGGTTTTGAACTGCACAAATCCACTTACATGCGGATTTTTTCAATAAATACAGTATAGTACTGTAAATGTATTTTCTCTCCCTTATGATTTTAATAACATATTATTCTATCTTACTTTATTGTAAGAATACAGAGTATAATACATACAACATACAAAATATGTATTAATTGACTGTTTATTTTACTGGTAAGGTTTCCAGTCAACAGTAGGCTATTAGTAGTTAAGTTGTTGGGTAGTCAAAGTTACAGGTGGGTTTCTGCATGGGGTGTCACTGCCCCTAACTCCTACATTGTTTGAGTGTCAACTGATTAGTTATGATATTCCAAAAAGAAAGTCAAATATCTAGAAGTAGAAGCAAATACTGGTAGCAGAGGATAAACCAGAGATAGGTTTAAGGACCAAAACAAAGATCACTTTATTTCTTTTTTTAAAAATATTTTAAAATTTATTTTTGAGAGAGAGAGTGGGGGAGAGGTGGTAGTGGGGGGACACAGAATCTGAAGCAGGCTCCAGTCTCCAAACTGTCAGCACAGAGCCCGATGTGGGGATCAAACTCAAGAACTATGAGAGCATGACCCGAGCCAAAGTCAGATGCTTAACCCGCAGAGCCACCCAGGTGCCCCACAAAGATCACTTTAAATCTTAAAGCCTTAGTAACTAGAAGATGATATTAGCAGATATGCAGGATTTAAAAGAAAGCATTAGTTAGGTGAATATTGTAACATCCATTTAGAACATGGGGAGTTTGAGGAACAGGTAGGAAACCAGAAGAACAGAAGGCAAATGTGACCATAGAGATGAAATTCCGTGGCAGATTATGATTGGAAACTTAAATTAGCATTTTCAGTGGGTGAGATTGCTAAGAGAAAAGTGCTAAGGTTGTAGAGAAGGGGAGAGAAAACACAATCTTAGATTCTCTCTATAGATTCTGTATGACCAGCATTTGAGTGCCCATAACAGGCACCGAATAATAACTGTTGAGAAAACCAGTGAAGAAATGGAATTAAGAGCAAAGGATGATACACTGTAATAAAAAACAGAAGTAGTACTAAGTATAAGTAGTGTCATGTTTTAAGACATCTTTTAAGAATAAGTGCTTCAGATTTCAAGGGAAAAAATAGCTAAGAGAAGGCCATAGTATGTCATGTTTAAGAGAGAGCTATTTAAGTAGACTTGGTGTGAAAGCCAGATTGAAAAACAATGGAAACAGAAGGAAGAAAGAAAAAGCAGTAAGCATGTTGACATGAGGTTTGCTTATGTTTTTATTTTTAAAATTATGGGAGAAGATTTATGCAAAGAAAACAATGATCTGGTATAGACGGAGACTGGATAGGTCTGGAAATAAGTTCTCAATAAATACTGAAAAATCGATGGCCTATCACTTCTCAATAATGTAGGTGATGGTGTCCTAAGATTATTTGAATTGGAAGGAGTAGAAGTAGGTTTGAAGTAACTCTAGGGAAAAGGTCATAGAGAATCAAAATGTGGACATGTGAAGAAAAGTCATAGTTCTGGTTGAAATTACTAATAATGTAATTTTCATTCATTAAATACCGTCTGCATGCCATATTCACAATACTGTAAGGAAAATATCACTATCTTATTTGTCAGATTAGAAAACTGAGGCTTGAAAGGTTGTGTAACTTGCTCAAATTAACACAGGTAGTAGGCAATGGAGTTAGGATTAGAAATCCAATTATATCCAACTCCAAAATCAGTAATCTTAACCAACTTGGTTTACATTATTTTGACCCCAAATCAAAATAGTTACATGATACTCTTCAGAAACACTAGATACAGCAGGAACTTGGAAAAAGAAAGGGAATTCTTAGAGTAACTCATATGTTGAAATCAGTAGATGTTCCCAAAAGAGGATGGAGGGTCATCTAATTCAATGAGTCATAGTGAAAGAGTTGACCAATATGCCGAGGTTTGAGGATGAATTAGAAGACATAAACTGACTAGCATAACAGAACATGTGGATAGACTAGGAGTCACGAAGCTAGTTTAGACAGGTTGAGCAAGAAGAAAACACTAGCAGAGTTAAAAATAGTGATTTTTTTTTATCAGATGCTATATATGTGGAGGTGGCAGCTGTGAAAATGTCCTGCTCAGATTTCCTCCTGTTGCTTCTCTGCATTCGCCACCGTGAAAGCAGCACTTTCCTTAGTTTACTCCCAGCCAACGCCTAGGCACGACAGTGGAATTAAGGTGGGTCCATTCCACTAAGACAGGGGATTCCTCTAACAGGAAATTCTGGGTAAAAAGTCCCCATTGGCCTGAATGAATGTTTCTTGCAACAGGACTGCATTCTTAAACTCTTCCCACCAAGTGATTCTTCCTTCCCTCTCTCCTTGCGCAGGCTGTGAACTGCAGCGTAGTCTTTCGGAGGCTCTCCCTACCTTCTTAGGCCCCTTTCCCAAATAAATACCCACACACTACAGTGTCTTCTTCTCAGAAATCTGACCCAGTAGGACAACTTTAATTTTTTTTTTTTTTTTAATTTCTAGGAGAGAGAGAGACAGCGTGAGCAGGGGAGGGTCAGAGAGAGAGGGAATCACAGACTGAAACAGGCTCCAGGCTCTGAGCTGGCAGTCAGCACAGAGCCCGACGCGGGGCTCGAACCCACGAACCGCGAGATCATGACCTAAGCGAAAGTCGGACGCTTAACCGACTAAGCCACCCAGGCGCCCCCCAGTAGGACAACTTTAAATGCTGAGGTCCAAGAATGGATACATTGTTGGAGGGTAGGTCGCTTCAGTAAGTTGGTAATGAGTATACTTTAAAAATAAGCACACACACCAAAATAAGATCTTCCCCTCTTACTCCTCTCACGAAGTCCTTTAGTGGGTGTATTGTTACATTTCACATTACATATGTGTTTGCTCTTCTTTGGAAGAGAGGCAGGCAAGGAATCATGTACAACCATGTTCAGTTTACTATGGGAGAGACTGAGGCAAAAGGATGAGGTCATTTATCCAAAGTTAGACAGGGGTAGTAGCTACTAGAACTTGCCTCCAGACTTGGCTTCATCTGTTCAGTTGTTGAGTTCTTTGATTAGCATAGAAACCTATGTGGTTAGACTTTCTTGTTACTTTCTTTAAAAAAATATTTTTAAGCTTATTTATTTTTGAGAGGGAGAAAGAGGGAGAGAGAGAATCCCTAGCAGACTCCACACTGTCAGCATGGAGCCTGATGCAGGGCTCAAACTCGTGAACCATGAGATCATGACCTGAGCTGAGACCAAGAGTTGGACGTTTAACCTACTGAGCCGTCCAAGCACTCCTTGTTACTTTTTTTTTTTTCTGAGAGAGAGAGAGACACAGTGTGAGCAGGGGAGGGTCAGAGAGAGAGGGAGTCACAGACTGAAACAGGCTCCAGGCTCTGAGCCGGCAGTCAGCACAGAGCCCGACGCGGGGCCCGAACCCACGAACCGCGAGATCATGACCCAAGCGAAAGTCGGACGCTCAACCGACTAAGCCACCCAGGCGCCCCTCCTTGTTACTTTTCTAAGCTACTGGAAGGATTAGTTCATTGATTCTAAACCAAAGTATTTTTAAAATGTAAATTTCTGAATGATGTCTGTGTATTAAACCTGGACACCTGTGAAGATAACACAGTGTTCTAACATGATTTGTTACTAAAGAATGGCTTTTGGTCTAGAGCAAAAATATATCCTAAATCCTCCATGGTTTTTCAAAAACATGATTTTTTTTGTTTTTTTACAATAGTATGATAACTATATTTAGAACCTAAGAAAGAAAAAAATTAAAAAAAAGAAAACATACAGAAATGCCCAATTCTGTATATCACTTACACATAAATTGATGACTAAAGAGAAAGGCTTACAGGGCAAGAGAGTAGAAGAAGAGAAAAAAAAGGAGATAAAAGGGAAAGTTAATGCAACATAAGAACGTGGAATTGCTACCCTATTGCTCCAATCACCCGTGCTTGGAAGGTTTAATTCCTCTTCCTGAGGCCAAGCCTCTATCACTGCACAGATGAATCATTCCACAGCCTCCCAGTGACAATCTCAGAAACCTTCTTACTTTCTCAAGTCCATCTTATGGACCACATCAGACTAATAATTTTTTAAATGTTTTTTAGAGACTGAGAGACAGAGTGCAAGCAGGAGAGGGGCAGAGAGACAGAGAGGGAGACACAGAATCCAAAGCAGGCTCCAGGCTCTCAGTTGTCAGCACAGAGTCCAACGCGGGGCTCGAACCCACGAACTGTGAGATCATGACCTGAGTTGAAATTACATTCTTAATCGACTGAGCCACCCAGGGGCCTCCAGAATAATTTTAATAATTACTCCTGAGGAATCATGTTTGCTAAAAGTCTGAGTTCTATCATCTACTAGATGGAAGAGCTTAGGCATGTTAGATAAGCTCTATCAGGACCTACATTAAAATAATAACAATAACAATCACTACCACTACTGATGATGGTGGTGATGGTATCGATCATGATGATGAAGATTACAGTCACCTCAAGATTTTTCCAAGTATTCAATAAAAGTACATAGTTATTGTCCTCATCATTACCATCATTTTTATGTTAGCTCCCTGCCCTCAAACTCTTCTTTTTGACAAATTTCTTATAGCAGTCAATCAAGACCATACACAATGAAACTCACCATTACCTACTGACACTTTTTCCCCTTATGACCAGATAACCAGCTTCTACTCTGTTTAAGCTGATCTTTTCATCATCCCATGACTATACCTTATACCTTTATGTTTTAATCATACTATTTACTTTAGTAGGAATAATATTCCTTTTCAATCTTATATTCTAAGCCCTATCCATTATTCAAAAGCACAGGGCAAGTCCATACTGTCCTAGAATACTTTCCACAGTGTTAGTCCTCAATTTTTTTCTCTCTGTGGCAGTCATAAATCCTTTAAGCCTAACTACACAATTTATCAAATTACTTTATTTTAAAAAGTTTTTAAATATTTTTTATTTATTTCTGAGAGAGAGACAGCATGAACAGGGAAGGGTCAGAGAGCGAGAGGGAGGTACAGAATCTGAAACAGGCTTCAGGCTCTGAGCTGTCAGCACAGAGCCTGACGGGGGGCTCAAATGCAATTTAGTAATATGTATTTTTTGAATTCTATAATATAACAAATATTATATGGCTTTAACCCACGAACTGTGAGATCATGACCTAAGCCAAAGTCTGATGCTTAACCGACCGAGCCACCCAGGCACCCCTCAAATTAATTGAGATCACTCAGTAATTGTTTCATATGACTATTTCTTCTTTCTACAATGGATGAAGGTCATGTCTGTTAGATTTATTATTGGCACACCTGTTAGCTGTCAATGTCATATCTTTTCCATTGCCAGTGAAAGATGTTCCTAGCTAAGAGTAGTATCCATCAACTACTTGCCATTTTCAAATCAGGAATCCAAACCATGAACTCGTAGCCAATACACAGATCTCAGTTTTCTCTGTTATGAAGTTCAGAATCTACCTTACACTAAGAACTTTTAATGTTTTGAATTCTCAGGCAATGATATTCAGACAGTGCAATCTATATTTAAGTCAGTAGGAAACCAAAAATGAGGACCACAGATCCAGGGACAAAAAAACGAAACTTTCAATGGTGTCAGAAATAGCCTATTTGAAAGCCTAAGGTTTCAATTAAAGAAATTTGAAACCTAGCAATACTATAAGTTAAAATGAATGCTCATGGAAGGACACAATGTAAGAGCAGCAATTAACAGAATAGAAACTAATACTTGATAAGATGAAAAATAAAATGTATCAGATCTATAAAGATACTAATAAATAAGTTCTGAAAAAAATGATCAAGTGGGAAAAAGAAGAAAACATATCAAATGAACAATATTAGGAATAAAAATGGGCATACAAATACTGAAAAACTTAAAAATTAAAAATAGTGAGAGAATACCATAATAATTTATGCTAATAAATATGAGAACTTAGATAAAAAGAAGAATTTTCTATAAAACTACAAAGTTGTCAAAAATTAAGAAGTAAAAATATTAACCACTGGTAAATAAAAATTAAAAAATTACACTCATACACACATACAAATCTATCCAGGTAGTTTTACAAGCAACTTAAATTTAAGGAAAATTTTATAACATGTCGTCATTGTCTTACAATTCTATAAGAAAATAAATTCTATAAGAAAATAAAAAAGGGTAAAATCTTTGCATTTTTTATGATGCTTGTGTAGCTGATAGGCAAACTGGACAAAGTAAATGATAGTCTATTGTTATTTTTGATCATGTATGGATATATATATATACATATGTATATAACTTCTGGGATAAATCTCACTTATAAATTACATATAATAATATGTAAATGCAATTTAGTAATATGTATTTTTTGAATTCTATAATATAACAAATATTATATATACATAAAATGCATATTTAATGGAGGAAGAGAGAGACTTTAAAAGTAGAGTTTATCCCAGAAATTCAATAATAGTTTAATGACAAAAATTCTATGAATGCAATTCATCACATTAATGGATGAAGAAAAGTAAACTATACAATGATCTCAATATATGTGAGGAAAACATTTGTTATGACTTAGCATTCATTAAAGATAATGTATTTTAGTAAACTAGGAAGAGAAGGGAATCCATTAACATGTTAAAGGGCATTTTTAAAAAATGTACTGTGGAGGCCTGGGTGGCTCGGTTGGTTAAGCAATTGACTCTTGATTTTGGTTTAGGTCATGATCTCATGGTTTATAGGATTGCATCCCACATCCGGCTCTGTGCTGACGGTGAGGAGCTGGCTTGGGATTCTCTTTTTCCTTCTCTCTGTCCCTCCCCTGCTCACACTTTCTCTCAAAATAAATGAATAAACATTTAATAAATACATACTGAATGTTGAAACATTATATGCATTTTCCAAAAGATGGCAGTGAGACAAAAATGGCCTCTATTAATAATTGGATGAAACAGTACAATAGAACAAGTAAATAAACAACAGAAATATGAGCCAAAGATAGCAATAAGGCAAAAAATTAGTATTATTCAGAGATGATGTGAAAATTCTCACAGAAACCCAAATAAATGTATTAGAATTAGTGTATAAAATCAATAAAGAGTACAGCAAGGTTGCCTGACACAGATCAGTACATAAAAACCAAGAGAGTTGATACATGTTAGTAAAAACATGTATAAAGAGATATTCTCAAAAACAAAATAACAAATATAACAAAACCAAATATTATTGGAGAAATTAAAAGTTACTCAGGGTTTTCATGGGGAAAATTGTACAACACAAAAACCTAACAATGAAGAACTAAATGTCCCTTATAAAGTTAGAAAGAGTTGTTATTATAACAATGTCAAAGTTAATCTATAAATTTTCAAAAGCTTTTTTCCCCAGAAACAGCTTTCATCTGAAAATTCATATGGATTGGCATAGTTAACAGTAGCAATTTTAAAAGAGCTCCAGACAGGGAGAATCGTCATATCTGATGGCAAACCTAACAAGATCTACGAGTTAGACAGAAGGCAGAGGTGTTGAAGCCTGGACACACATATAGATCAGGGACCAGAACAAAGGGCTGCAGAGACACCAGCGGTGATACTGGTGACAGCTGACAGAGCTGGGATTACAGAAGAGTGGAACTAGCACAGGGAATTCATAAGTAGCACTGAGAAGACTGACTATCTAAACAAAAACAAAATTACATTTACGTCATGTCACACGAAGGAAACAACAGAAAATATCCATACTGATGAAAGAGCTTAAGGTAAAATGAAAAAATGTTTAAATATTAGGAAAAATACCAAAGCATGTCCTTAAGAATTTACACTAAAGAAGGGTACTTCAATAAATCAGAAAGCATGGAGCATAATAGAGAATATGGACAAATAGACTACAACAGAGTTAATAACGTTGGTATGACAAAAGACATCATAAATGAAAAGATAAATTACAATCTTACTGGCAACAAAAAATTAGCATCCAGAATATTTTTAAAAAGACTCTTATTAATCAATGATTAAATACAAACAAACTTAAAAACAAAGTCCTCATTGGAAAATGGGCAAAGGATGAAGTCTCAACAGTTTATTTTTGGTTTTGTTTCCTTTGCCTCAGGGGACATACCTAGAAGTTAGCTGTTATGGCCAATATCAAGCAGGTTACTGCCTGTGTTCTCCTCTAGGATTTTTATGGTTTCAGGTCTCACATTTAGGTCTTTAATCCACTTTGAATTTATTTTTGTGTATGGTATAAGAAAATGGTCCAGTTTTATTCTTTTGTATGTTATTGTCCAGTTTTCCCAACACCATTTGCTATGATCCAGCAACTGCACTACAAGGTATTTACCCAAAAGATACAAAAACAATAATTCAAAGGTACACATGCACCCTGATGTTTTTAGCAGAATTACTGACAGTACCCAAATTATGGAAATAGCCCAAAATGTCCAACAACTGATGAATGGATAAAGAACATGTGGTGTGTACACACACACACACACACACACACCCACACACAGGAATATTACTCAGCCATGAAAAAAGAGAATGAAGGGGTGCCTGGGTGGCTCAGTTGGTTAAGCGTCAGACTTTGGCTCAGGTTATAATTTCATGGTTCATGAGCTCAAGCCCTGCATCAAGCTCTGTGCTGACAGCTAGCTCAAAGCCTGGAGGCTGTTTCAGATTCTGTATCTCCCTCTCTCTCCGACCCTCCCCTGCTCACGCTGTCTCTCTCTCAGAAATAAATAAAACATTTAACAAAAGAGAGAGGATGAAATCTTGCCATTTGCAATGATATGGGTGGAGCTAGAGGGTATTATAGTCAGCAAAATAAGTGAGTTAGAGAAAGACAAATACTATATGATTTCAGTCATATGTAGAATTTGAAAAACAAAACAAATGAGCAAAGGGGAAAAGAGAGGGAAGGCAAACCAAGAAGCAGACTCTTAACTACACAGAAGAAACTAATGGTTATCAGAGGTGAGGTGGGGGGGGAGGTGGATGGGGGAAATAAGTGATGGGGATTAAGGAGTGTGCTTGTGATGAGCACCAGGTAATATTAACAAACTGGAATGTAAATAAAAACGTAAAGAAAGAAAAGAAAGAAAGATGAAAGAAAGAAGAAAGAAAGAAAGAGAAAGAAAGAAAGAAAGAAAGAAAGAAAGAAAGAAAGAAAGAAAGAAAAGACAGAAAAGAAAAGAAAGAAAGAAGAAGGAAGGAAGGAAGGAAGAGAGAAAAAGAAAGAGAGAAAGAAGGGAAGGAAGACTCTCACTAATCAAAGTTAGGAAGTTAGGAAGGAAGGGAGGAAGGAAGAAGGGAGAAAGAAAGAAAGGAGGAAGGGATGGAGGAAGAAAAGGGAAGGAAGAAAGAAAGGAAATGGGCAAAGGATATACACAGAAAATTAAAAATGCAAGAAACACAAAGGGCAGTAAATACCCAAAAGAGACTTAATCTTACTAATAAAGAAATGCAAATTAAAACAGTAAGATAGCATTTCATAGCCTTAATAAGTCAGGTAAGAAACTGGGGAGTTTAATAATATCAAGGATAGATAAGGACTTGAGGAAACAGGATCTCTCAAACATGCTAGTGGGAATATGTATACAAACACATTGGGGGAGAAAATGGCACACTGTGGCAAATTTAAAGATTCATTTATTTGGAAATTAACACAATTATTGAGTGCTTGCTGTGCCAGGCACTGCTATAAGGACTAAAGGTAATGCAGAGAACAAACCAAATAAAACTTTAATGGGGTTTACATTCTAGAGAGAAGAAACAGTTAATAAGCAGCTTAATGTAATCATGCCAAGTACTGATTATTGCTCTGAAGAAAACTAAAGCAGAGTAAGGGTGTTGGAGAGTGCTGGAGGATATGGATTCTCAAATTTGTGTAAGATAATTAGGGAAGATTTCTTTAATAAATTGACATTTGAGCAGAGACATGAATCAAATGAAGAAGTAAGCCATGTTAATAATCAGGGAAGAGCATCCCAGGCAGAGAGTATAGTGTTGACTTCTAAAACTTAAAATTCAGAAGAGAAATTGGGGCTGGAAACCTAGAAGCCCAGGCTACCACAAGTAGCAAGTATAGATTAAAAAATATAGTTTTATATTATATATGCATAACTTTGTATTATATATTTTATATTTGCATGTAGTTTTATATTTATTATATAGTATAATATATTTATATTGCATATTTATAATCTATAATTATAATTTTATATTCTATGCTATAAAATATAAAAATAAAATAATATAAATATATAACTATGTAATTATATATATTACATAAATTATAAACCTATACCTATAAACCTATACGTATGCTAAGGAATGGCTCCCAGGGTATTTCAACATTGAGAGTCTGAGAACAGTAATTGAGATCATCAAAAAGGTGAGGGAGAAATGGCCAGTGAGTTTGTAACAAATAGACAAAAAATTGTTTAAAGAATGTGGCATTTAGGAAGCAAAATGAAGAAGTGTTTCAAAGGAACAATAATCATCACTATAAAATGTGCTTGAGAAAGCAAGTCAAGTAAGTTGAGGACTAATTAGATTTTTCAATGTGGAGTTCATTTTTGACCTGAAAAGACAAATTTGGTCAAGGAGTAAAAAGTAAATATAATTAGAATAGTTTTAAAAGAGACGGGGGAAAGGAATTGAGATTTTGCATTAAAATACTGCAAACACATAAAGAAATAATCCGGGGGGATGTAAATCAAGGGATTTTTATTAAGAATAAAATATAACATTTTATGCAGATAAGAGTAATTGAGTAGAGAAGGGAAGTTTAATGATCAAAAGAGAGGAGACAGCTCTGCATAAGCAGTCTCCTCAAGTAGGCAAGCGGGGATGAGACCAGGCACACAGTCAACCACCGTACCAAGAACAAGGGAAGCAGAGGATTTAGGAATCCACAGGTGAGATGAATAGGTATGGAGGTCAGACAACATTGACTTTTTCCCCTTAGTATCTCAGTGTAATAAATGCAATCATTAGATCAGAGTGAGGAGGGATAACAGAATGTGAACACTAAAGAAAAAAAGAAAGTATTAGCAGTCTGGAAGAAGGGTAAATTGACTGGAGAAATGTAGATGCACACAACCAGCAATTACCCAGTAATTTCTTTAGCAGGTAACTACACACTGTGAAACATTTGTACACAATGTGTCCAGACACATGCAGAAAGATGTCATTTGCAATACTGCTTCTCATTTCCAATGCAAATTCAATAGTGTCTAATGAACAAAAACTGCAAACAAACTTGGATCCATGAAGGGAGGATAGAGTGATTGATTAATTCTTGTTTCTGGTTTTTATTTAAATTCCAGTTAGTTGGGGCACCTGGGTGGCTCAGTTTGTTCCAGCTTCAGCTCAGGTCATGATCTCGCAATTTGTGAGTTTAAGTTCCACATTGGGCTCTGTGCTGACCGCTCAGAGCCTGGAGCCTGCTTTGGAATCCGTGTCTCCCTCTCTCTCTGCCCACTTCCCTCATGCTCTGTCTCTCTCAGTCTCTCTCTCTCAAAAATAAACATTAAAAAATAAATAAAAATAAATTCCAGTTAGTTAACATTAAGTGCAATATCAGTTCCAGGAGTAGAATTTTGTGATTCATCACTTAGATCCAGTGCTCATCACAAGTTGTCCTCCTTAAATACCCATCACCTATTTAACCCATCTCCCCACCCACGCACCCACCCATCCCTCAGCAAGCCTGTTTGTTTCCTATAGTTAAGAGTCAGCTTTATGGTTTGTCTCACTCTTTTTTCCCCCATGTTCATTTGTTTTGTTTCTTAAATTCCACATATGAGTGAAATCATATGACATGTCTTTCTCTGACTGACTTATTTCACTTAGCATAATATTTTCTAGTTCCATCCATGTCATTGCAAATGGAAAGATTTCATTCTTTTTTATGGCTGAGTAATATTCCATTGCAGATATAGATAGATAGATATAGATAGATATAGATAGATGATAAAGATATAGATACAACTACCTCTTCTTTATCCATTCATCAGTCAAAATGTTAAGAATAAAAATACAATCCAGCAGTTGCAGTACTAGGTATTTATCCAAAGGATACAAAAATACTGATCAAAAGGGACACATGCAGCCCAATGTCTATAGCAGCACTATCAACAATAGCCAAGTTATGGAACGAGTCAAACTCTCCATTGACTGATAGGGAGACAATATTTAGAAACTGTGCTTTAATTATATTGTAAGCAGTGAAGATAAATGGCATAGGTATCTGAGCATAAAAATATGAATGAGATAAAGTTATATGTATTTAATGGTTATCTCTAGGAAGAGAGAAAGGGACATGGTAAAGATAATAATGAAATGATAATATTTGTTAAATTTGGGTCTTGAATACATGCATATTTATATTATATTATTGTCTGTTTGAATTTTTTTTTGAGATATTTACTTAAATATAGAGGTCTCTGGAAAAATTGCTAACCTGAAACACATTATAATTAACCTCCATTTAGTTCAATCTTCCCTATTTTACATAAGTCTTGAGTTCCTTTTGTCTGGATCTTAGTAATGGAAATCCCCTTATTCCATGATTTATTTGTGGAATATTTATTCTGTAGAAATATTTTGGTGTTACCATTTATTATTTTACTTATATAAAATGAATATTTCTGACAGAGAAAAAATGAAATGAATTGGCATTTGGAGTAACTATACAATTCAGATCTAAGAATCTGATTCATTTTTAAAATAAAATTATTAACAAACATATTGCAATTCTGATGATGTACAAAGTACTAGCAAAGCAATGGTTTAAAATAAATCATAAAAATATTATTTTCTATTTCTGAACCAGATGGAAGGCTGAAATGTCCCAAGCCAATAGTAGTGTTAAATGAATAAAACTAATTTAATTTAAGAATGATAAGAAACACCATTTGTTTATAAAACCCTAAATATTCTTTAATCCCAAATTCATTTGAGAACATGAAAACAACAGGCTGTGAAGTAATTGCACAAAGATGTCAATATCATTTGTGGGTTTTGACTATCATCCAACAAATGGTATCCTTGTCATTTATTGTTGAACAATTGTTCCTTGTTGGAGTTAAACTATCACAGCTGGAAACTCATATGAAATTTAGCTTATTAAGAAAAATACAACATAAATTAAGGTTAGTGAACAAGGCATATCAAACATGCTACATAAATAAGACTTTTAAAAGACACTCGCATAATATTGTGCTGGCAAATGTCACAGATTAAATACTTAACAGAATCATTATGAATTAGGTTTTAGATACAACTTTGAATACAAAATACTTGTCCAATTTCTGTCTAACATAAAAAAAGACATAGAACTTCTTAAAGCGGCATTGCTAGATTAAATTGAATGCTAATAACTAAAGTAAATATGGTTTATTATGCAGACAACAACATACTTTGGTATAATGAAATTTTAAGTCAGTAGGATATTTTGTCTGAAAATCATAGTGTTGCACAAGCCATTGATACATTATTATGTTGCATATTTTCTGACTAATCTAAATATTCACTCGATCACCTAATAATCAAAATACCAAAGAGTCAAATACTTCATAGTTACCTATAAACGAATTTATAAGCACAATATTTAGTTACATGGCTAAAATAACTATTCTTTTCAATTATTCTTTTCTTTACCAAATTTTATTTTTATTCTATATCGATATATACATAATAATGAGGTACATAAAATATACACAGCATATGCCAGTTCCTTCATATTTTTATTTGACTTATTGAAAGGTAGATGAATGGGCATGTGACTCTTAAAAGAATAGTATTTTCTTTTTAAAGATTATTTTTAATGTTTACTTATTTTTGAGAGACAGAGAGACACAGATTGCAAGTGGGAGAAGGTTAGAGAGAGAGGGAGACATAGAATCCAAACCAGGCTCCAGGCTCTGAGCTGTCAACACAGGGCCCAATATGCGGCTCAAACTCACAGGCTGTGAGATCATGACCTGAGCCGAAGTCAGCAGCCCAATCAACCGAGCCATCCAGGTGCCCCGAGGAAAGTATTTTCTTAAATATATCTCTTCTTTATAATCCCTCTCCTGGATTCTGGCCTATATTGTTTTTTGAGAAACTAAGTAAAGAGCTGTCAGGGAGCCTGGGTTGCTCAGTCAGTTAAGCGTCGGACTTCGGCTCAGGTCATGATCTCACCATTTGTGGGTTCAAGCCCAGCATTTGTGCCGACAGCTAGCTCATAGCCGGGAGCCTGGTTCAGATTCTGTATCTCCCTCTCTCTCTGACCCTCCCCTGCTCACGCTGTCTCTCTCTCTCTCTCGCTCTCGCTCTCTCTCTGTCTCTCAGAAATAAATAAAACATTAAAAAAAAAAAAGTCTATCTTGGTCTCCCTGCAATTCCCATTATCCTTGCCTTTAAATGAGATCTTTATGCCTGAAATGCCCCAACCGCCCCAAATCGAGTATTAACTTTAACATGATTTAAGTCTTTAATATCACCTTTTTCTAATCTTTCCTAATTCCAACCAGAATTAAAATTGTTCTTACAATTCTCCTACAGCCTTTGTTTTTTTAATATGTATTTTTGTATTTATTTTGACTTAGAGACAGTCTGTCTTAATTTGAGAATTCATTTATAACAAATGTTTGCCATACCACTAGTAGTCAGGAGAGGAGGGGCCCTATTCTACAAAAGCCAGAACTTTGCTGCATGACTAGACGTTCAGTACATATCTGGTAAGTGAGATAATTAAGTAAATGTACTAATTCTGTAATGCTAACAGGAAATGACAGAAGAAAAGGAAGCAGTAAATAAGTATAGTCACAGCTTATTTGAGACAAAGAGTAGCCCTTGGTAAATATTTCTCCTGGTTTGTAGAGACCAATCCAGGGGGAGGATGTCAGGAAGTAAACAATTGTATAAAAACTAGATACAGATTTTATTATTCATCTACAGTGACTCTTCTCTTTAGGGATTCCCAAATTCACAATTCCCTCTTATACATTTGCCCTACTATTATCAATATTTCTGAATACTTTTTCTTAATTTCATCCATTCACCATTAAGTTATACCCTTAGTTATAACAGGTGCTTTCAGTATATAAATTAGTCATAAAGAGACATTCCTCTATAGCTTAGCTGTTCGTGTGCAGACAACTCAGTGACTGTGTCAAGTATAGCCCTGTCGCAAGTGATACTTGGAGAAGGGTGAACGTCAGCAGCATCCAGGCACTTCTGTGTAATCCTCATGTCACAAGAGAAAATCTGTCGTAGTTACAATGAACTAATTTTAATAGTAATGGGAGAATGTTCCCACATATTTATTTTTAAAGAATAATTTTAAATTATTACCTATCGTCAATAGACTACTTATAAAGTAAATATTCTAGCAATATAACATATCAATTATAAGCTTCATAATCAAATCAAAATAAGCTAGAGTCTTGAGGTACTATTTCTAAGTCTTTTGCCAATAGCTGACAGGAAGTAAACAATTGCTGGTGTCTACAGTTGCTTAAAGACTTTTAGCAATAAGTTATCTGAAAAAGGCATAAAGAAATCAATTCTATGAAAGCATAACAACAGAATGTATGACCCTTTGCTCCTGAGTGTCGTATCTGAGTGCTATTCAGAATGAGCACAATATTGGGATATAAAATATAATGCAGGAAAAAAAACATTATATTGAACATGACTTGAAATAACCATGTGCTAAAAAAAAAGTTACAGGTAAAAATGTCAGAGGGATATCAGAGAAAACCCAGAGACAGGATAAAGTTTTTAAACTAGATATAAAGACTTTTTTTCCTGAGAAAAAGAAAGCCATCAAATACTTAATAATAATTGTCAAATATAGGAAAGTTTCACATAAAGTTGATATGGTCAGATGGTCAGTTGATTTTCAACTCCACTGGGAATTAAAGGAAATTTTAAAAAAAGACTAAGAAAGATATATAAAGGAAGAACAGAATTTCTTAACCATGGAAGACTTAGTATTTGGTATTAATCACCAATGGAACATATGGACTATACTTCAAAATGTAGTTTCTTCAATAAACTATATGTTTCTTATATTAAGGGTTTATGTATTGAGGTGCCAGAAATAGAAGGATATTCTCTAGTAATACCTGGCACAATCAAACAGCTGTGTGGACTCCTATTTAGCTCATCTCCAAACTGGCACATTCTTTGATCTATTCATTTATTCATCCATCTAACCCAGTTCCCTACTAATAAAGTTGCTACCTCCAAATCGTTCTCTACCATAGTTCACTGGCCTCCCATTTTGGAAAAAGACAATGGCCTAAAAATTGCCATTTCTCTCTCTCTCTCTCTCTCTCTCTCTCTCACACACACACACACACACGCACACACACACACACACACTAATAATTAACAAAATGCCTAGTATGGTATCTTATGTTTCTATATGGTTATATATAGTAAAGGCAAACAAATCTAAGACTAAATTCAATAAAATACCCACAAATATACTTGAAAGAATCTTTTTTATTTTGTAATTAATCAGGCTAGTTAATATTTAAATATTTCATTATTTATACTATTATTAGATTTAAAAGAGTTGATATTTTTAGAAATAAGTAAACAGGAAATAACAAGTAATTGTGTTTGGACATAAGGATAGAACACTTTTCAATTTAAAAATAATACGCATGTCTTTTGAAATGATCATATTATTCTTATCATCTCTTTTATTAATGTAGTGTAACACATTGATTGATTTGCAAATACTGAACCACCCCTGCAACCCAGGAATAAATCTACCATTTGAACCATAGGATCATTTCAGTAGGTGCAGAAAAAAACATTTGAATAGAAGTACCACAACTATTTATGATAAAAACCCTTAACAAAGTAGGTTTAGAGGGACAGACCTAAACACAATAAAGTCCATGTATGAAAAACCCACAGCTAATATCATCCTCAAAGGGGAAAAATGGGAGATTTTCTACTATAGTCAGGAACAAGATGGGTGTCCACTGTCACCACACTTATTTAACATGGTACTAGAAGTCCTAGTTACACGATCATACAGTAAAAAGAAGTAAAAGGCATCCAAATCAGCAAGAAAGAAGTAAAACTTTCACTATTTGCAGAAGGCAGATTACTGTATATAGAAAACCCAAAAGAGTCCACGAAAAAATTACTAGAACTAATATACAAGTTCAGTAAAGTCACAGGATACAAAATCATCATACAGAAATCTGTTGCCTTTCTATATCCCAATAATGAAGCAACAGAAAGAAAATTAAGGAATCAATACCATTTATAACTTCACCAAAAATAATGATACCTAGGAATAAACCTAACCAAAGAGGTGAAAGACCTGTACTATGAAAATTATAAAACATCAATGAAATAAATTGAAGATGACACAAAGGAATGAGAAAACATTCCATATTCATGGAATGGGAGAACAGATATTGTTAAAATGTCTATAACACCCAAAGCACTCTACACATTTAATGCAATCCTTATCAAATACCAACAGCATTTTTCACAGAGCTGGAATAAACAACCCTAAAATTTGTATTGAGTCACAAAAGACCTTGAATAGCCAAAGTAACCTGAGGGTGGGGGATAGGAAGCAAAGCTGGAGGCATCACAATTCTGAACTTCAAGTTATATTCTAAAGCTGTTGCGATCAAAATAGTATGGTACTGGCACAAAAATAAAAACAAAAATCAATAGAATAGAATGGAATGGAATGGAATGGAATGGAATGGAATGGAATAGAATACCCAAAAATTAACCCATAACTATATGGTTAATTAATCTTCAACTAAGCAGGAAAGAATATCAAACAGGAAAAAGGGAGCATATACAACAAATGGTATTGGGAACACTGGATAGCAACGGGCAAAAATATGAAGCTGGACCACTTTATTACACCATACACAAAAATAATTTCAACATAGATTAAAAAACTAAATGTGAGACATGAAACCATAAAAATCCTGAGGAAGGGTGTGTGGGTGGCTCAGCTGTTTAAGCATCTGACTTTGTTTCAGGTCATAATCTTGTGGTTCATAAGTTCGAGCATGGCATCAGGCTCTGTGCTGACAGCTCAGCTTCAGATTCTGTGTCTTCCCTACTCACTCTCTCTCCCAAAAATAAATAAACATTAAAAATTTTTCTTTTAAATCCTAGAGTAGAACACAGGTGGCAACCTCTATGGCATCAGTCATAGCAACCTCCTTCTAGATATGTCTCTAGATGCAAAGGAAACAAAAGCAAAAATAAACTATTGGGATTTCATCAAAATAAAAAGCTTTTGCACAGAGAAGGAAACAATCAACAAAACTAAAAGGCAGCCTTTAGTTTTGGAGAATTAAACTAAAACTAATAGGAGAAGATATGTGCAAATGACATATCTGATAAAGGGTTAGTATCCAAAATCTGTAAAGAACTTCTAAAACCCAATACCCCAGAAATGAATAATTCAATTAAAAAGTGGGAAAAAGACACATAAAACATTTTTCCAAAGAAGCCATACAGATGGCCAAAAGATACATGAAAAGATGTTCAACATCACTAATCATTAGGGAAATACAAATCAAAACTACAATGAGATATCATCTCACACCTGTCAAAATGGCTAAAATCAACAACACAAGAAGCAACAGGTACTAGTGAGGATGAGTGGAAAGGGGAACCCACTAGCATACTGGTAGGAATGCAAACTGGTACAACCACTCTGGAAAACAGTATGGAGGTTCCTTAAAAATTAAAATAAAACTACTCTACAATTCAGCAATTACACTGTTAGGTCTTTATCTAAAGAACATACAAGAGTTCTTTGGTGGGTGCTCATTGCAAAGCCCGTGAAAAATAAGCCTGTGAAATGGAAAGGGGAAGAAAAGCCAGTGTCAAAAGGCTCACAGGCGCATGCACAGTCGTCGTCCCAAGGCCTCGAACTCCAGGGCCTCCCCTGGGAAGGCCGCGGATGGCACACTCCTGCCCCAAGTTGAACCGCTGGGACCGAGCCTCCACCTAGCATGGGTGGCACAGGAGCGGCAGTGCCGAAGCTGCGCCTCAGGCTCAGAAGAACAATCCTGAGTGGCCGCCTTGTTCTCTGCAGCCGAGTGGTGAGAGTTCGATGGTCGGGTGCAAGATGGTGGAGAAGTAGGGAGCTCTGTGCATTTCACTTGCACCCATCTCTCAAACTGAGAAGGCCTGAAGTCATAGGACACTGAGCCACAGGAGTTTGGGAAGAGAAAGAGAGAGAATACACTGGGAAGGAAACCTCATAAGTGTGTCTACCTCAAGAAACAAGCCAAAGTACACATGGTGGACAGTCCCAAATACCACTACGAGTAGGGAAACAAAATAACCAAGTCTCAACAAGAGAAACCAAGAGACACCATTTAAAGAACACTTCCTGAACAGATAGGCCCTGGATAGGCAAAAGCCCTCTTTAATACAGCAGCATCCACAGAGTCAGAGTACATAACAAGCTTTTAAAATTAACCAAAATGATGAAACAGAAGAACTCCCCTCCAAAGAAATTGCAGGAAGAAATGACAGCTAAAGAAATATTCAAAACAGATATAAGCAACATAACTGAACAAGAATTTAGAACAATAGTCATAAAATTAATCGCTGGGCTTGAAAAAAAGCATGGAAGACATCAGAGAAACTATTGCTTCAAAGACTATGGAGCTTAAAATTAGTTGTGATGAATTAAAAAATGCTATAAATGAGATACATAATAAAATGGAGGCATCCAATGCACGGATTGAAGAGGCAGAAAGGAGAATAAGTGACTTAGAAGACACAATTATAGAACAAGAGGAAGCCAAGAAAAAGAGAGATAAACTAATCCAGGAACACGAAAGGAGAATTCGAGAGCTCAGCGATACAATCAAACGGAAAAATATCTGTATCATAGGAATCCCAGAAGAGGAAGAGAGAGGGAAAGGTGCTGAAGGAGTCCTTGAACAAAATATAGCAGAGAACTTACACAACCTGGGGAGGGAAGTAAATGTTGAAATTCAAGAGGCACAGAGAACTCCCCTCAGATGTGACTTGAATTGATCTTCTGCATGATATATCATAGTGAAACTGGCAAAAAATAAGGACAAAGAGAGAATTTTGAAAGCAGCTAGGGAGAAAAGGGCCCTCACATACAAAGGGAAACCTATCACAGTGGTACAGACCTATCTACTGAAACATAGCAGGCCAGAAAGGAATGGCAGGAGATCTTCAATGTGATGAACAGAAAAATTATGCAGCCAAGAATCCTCTATCCAGAAAGCCTGTCATTCAGAATAGGAGAGATAAAAGTCTTTCCAAATAAACAAAAATTGAAAG